>NC_056749.1:438139183-438439183 GCF_019279795.1 Protopterus annectens | reverse complement strand
AGGCAACATCGCTACCGCAGAACCACACACAAGCTTAAAAATATGCGTCAGAAAGTTGCATTTAAAATCCGTAATAACTTGTATGAATTAATTCTGTTTGCATACTTGTTTTCTGAACAAATAAAACACATTGGGCTTAGTAGAGTCTCTCTTCCAGGTGAATAGGACAACTGTATGAAAGTTAACTAGCTTTCTAAAACTTACAAAATATACATAAGAAAGTTATCGCTTCAGATTTCAGAATTTAGATTGTAAGGCTGTAAGTGTATAACTGTTCTCCTTAGCTGTTCCACTGGTCCACGGGCATGGTACCTGTTGATACACATCAGACCTATGTTCATACAACTCTGTCTAATGGTCAGCCAGTGGAGAGAGAGAGTTAAAGGGAGTTCCACAACAAGTGCTAGCTCTACTTCTTTTGGCAGGTGACCAGTCGAATGCAGTAGAGCTTTCAAAGAGAAAGCTAGCACCATCAATAGTGTGTTAAGCATAGTTTCCCTACATGTGGGAGCGTACAGATGAATAGTCCCTGCACTGATGTCATTATCTTGGTGAGTTCAGCACAGTGCCTAGGTTTGGTGGGTGTGACACAGTGAACTTCATTTGACTGGATGCTGATAGTTCTAAGTTGGAGAAAATATGGGTAGAGTGGACAGACCCATTTTTAACCTCTTTTAACTTTTTACGTACAGTTTCATAGTTTAAATATATTTTATCAGAAACTGTTTTATTGTAGTGAACTGTACTTCCATACTACTTTCTGCATTTTGCTGTTTATGTCGTCTAACTGTTGGTATTAAACCCTAGTTTCATTGTCATGTACTGAGTGTATATCAGACTAGTTCATGTCTAGTCTTTACATTAAGGTAGTTCCAGGCCAGTTAGCTCAGAGGTAATGGTCTGTAAATTCCAAAGCTGCTGTTTGCTGTGGTCTTTTAAATTACTGTTGCATTACAATAGTTCATTTACATAGACAAAGAAAGAAAGGTAAGTGTTTTCATTTCTTGATCTAATTTTAAATTAATTTTAACTGCCTGTATCTGCTTTAGTCAAAGTCTTTAAGCTTATATTGGGGATTACAGTGCATAATTGTACTGCATTTTGCTGTTTAAGTGGTCTAGCTGTTGATATTAAACCATTTCATAGTTATGTACTTAATATATGTCAGGCAAATTCAGACCTAGACTTCGTATTAAGGCAGTTCCAGGCCAGTCAGATCAGAGCTAGGGGTCTAATTGTTTGTTTGTTTTTTAAAACCCAGTGCATCTGTTGTCTGCCTCTTATGATAATTTGACATTATTCCCTCCTCCCCTTTCCACATTTATTGACTGTTGACAGTAAAAACATAACTACTTACCAGGCTGAAAGATAAAATTGCTTAATACTGAGTGTACTGATACTGCTTACACTGATTGATTTTACTAGTGCATTAGTGAGTTTTTTTACTATAATTACTTGTTCTTGTTGATGGGAAAAGGTTTCCAGGCTAGTTGTTTTCCACTGAACTTTAAATACACAGTAGCAAGTCCACCCAAACATTATCCTAAACAAACTGAACTCCATGCAATTATAGTCAACCCTGCTCCCAGAGACAGTCCTGTCAATATAATGGACCAGCACTTCTCCACAACTTTTGTAGCGAGCCTGATTGAGATGAGTATCTTGAGACAGTGTAAAAATTGTCTTGTATTGTCTGACGATCATGTATTACTTAAACCTAGCACAGTTTGTGAGAGCTGTACATATTTATATCCTTGGTGGCAAAAATGTCACACACAGTAAACTCAGACACCAAAACCGTTAGCAGTACATCAAACATCACATCTCTCCAAGGCCCTTACAATACATATAATCCATCATATGCTGAGATTCTAAATATTAACTTGCCTAAATCTCAAACACCTTCAGAACACAGCATAGGCACAAAGTGTACTCAGCATCTTAAGCCTATCTTCTCACATAGCATAAAGAGTCCCAAAATATCACAGATGCTGAGCCCATAAAGTAGACATCAACCAAATCAAACATTCTTGTTACAGGTGACTCCATTGTAAGACATACAGATGAGCCTCTTATGAGGCTGAACAAGGAAAGAGTGACATTAAGTTTCTTGTCTGGTGCCAGGATTTGTCAGATCAACAGGCATTCATGTCCTTGAGCAACAAATACCAGGATAACTCTGACGCAGTTCATGTCTATGTCAATGATTTGAGGTGTACCTCCCTGGACTGTATGAAGAGAGACATGATGGGGCTCTCAGATTATGTGTCCAAGGTAGATAAAAACCGATCATTGAACAACTTTCTACCTTCTCCAAGGATGATGATACCATATCAGAAAAAAATAATTGACTTCATTTTTGGTGTCATTCGAAGGGAGTGCAGTATTTGTCAGCATGGGAGGATATGAATGACGTACCATGCTTCTTTGCCTGGGAGGTCCTGCATCTGGCCCCCTTAGAGTTTTAGTTATTGGCAATGACATTGTCCACCACGAAAAGTGCCTTTATTAGATAATGCCAACCTGATAAACCTACCAACATAACAAAACAAGCAAATGAAAATACAGTGGTGTTACTGATCAATGCTAGGAGTCTAAACAAGAAACTCCACTCCATACAAGCCCTTCTCACCATGGAGGCATTGATGTCTGTGTAGTGACTGAGACATAGTTTAAAACACTGGAGAGCATGCTGGCTGGGCAAGGCTGTAACTCCTTCCACACATTTACATCAGCTACTGGGCAGAAGAAGAAAAAAGGTGGAGGTGTCTCAGTCTTCATCCAGAAGAGACTCGCTTCAGGGCTAGTAAAGAAGTATGATGCATCAGAGCTTCTTCATTTTCAAATAACCATCAGAAAGCTCCAGTACCGTATATTAGCTAGCTATAGAACTAAAGAAAGCCATAATGCTTATCCACAACAACTAGAATCGCTCAGCATTAAACCCAATACCATTTTTGTAGATTATGTAAACTATTCAGCTACAGGCTGTGAGACTTACACCACCACTAGTGAACAGCCACAGAGATTCCCAGATTTTGTCAATACAAATGCAAATTTTTTCTTTACTGTTTAATCAGTGGGATAAAACTTATTTTCCTCATTTGAAATGGCTGTATTGACTGTAGGGAAATAATTGATAGACTTCCTAGGACTAAATCCTGAGGAGGAGGAGAAGCATAAACATTTGAACTGAAATAAATGTCACCCACGCTTACCTTCTGTAATTGGAAGATTGCAGTACATCTGTTTCTCACAACTAAAGTGTATTTTTTATTTCCTCTCTACTAGGGCGCCAATGCCTCTGCTTTGGAGAAAGAGATTGGACCGGAGCAGTTTCCAGTAAACGAACACTATTTTGGCCTGGTCAATGTAAGTATTTGCTTCTGAACAGAATCAATTTGATTGCAGTCCACAGTGTAATTTTTTTTTTCTTATTTTACAGAATTTGCAGTTTGGGTAAAGCAATGCTACCTCCCCAGTAACTTTGAGCAACAGTGTAGTATGCAGTCTATATCAGCTTTTACTTTTGAGATGTAGGCAAGTGATGTGCCTGTACAAACTAGTTATGTGTACTGTTAAAGCATTATTTGTTGCTTTTGAGAACCTTTTTGAAATGTGCTTCCTGTTCTTCTGCAAAATTATGTGTACCTGCTTATTATTTCCTGGGTGAGTATTAATGCGTCATGTAAGTGGTATGTGATTGGGTTATGGAGTATATACATGTGTACACCCATTGGAATTGATGTTAAATGCCAGTGCTTTAATAGCTTTGAGGCAGCGTCCAAGGTCTGTTATGTCCAAAAGTGTGAACCTTGGTAACTTTAGTTCATTGATACAGGGGTGTTCCTGCAATTATGGTTAGGAGTGGGCTAAAAATCTTATAGCTTTTGTCAAGGGACATAAAGGTACTGAATGCAGAAAACATATTTCACAAAAAATGTGGAAGAATACTTCATCTGGCATAGAGCCCAGAAAACAATTCTAACCAGAATGAGTCTATATTTCTATATTTTGTGTCAGCTTGTTATTATATGTATTTTTCAGACACTTAAAAAAACACTGAATGGCTCAAGAGTAATATAAAAAAAGGAAACTGCACTACTTTGCAAATTTTTTCTATATAAATGTTAGAATTCTGGGAAGTTGACTCTACAATCTGCCAGGTTTTAGCAACAGAACTCTAGCAGAGAGGAAAATAAACTTATTATCAAAGGGCTCCTTAAAGCCCCATTCAAAGAAGCCTTGTTCAAGGCCGACCAGTCTCCTCCGGCCACTGGATCCAAATCCTTTCGTTCGGTACCAATATCTCCTTTGGCACCGACTATTAAGAAGCATAAGCATGCATCTGCAGGCTCCTCTTCGGAACTGAAAGCTAAAGTTCCAAAGCTTTTGGATCAGTCTAAACCTTCGGCACTGATATCCATACCGCTGGCTTAGACACTGACCACGACTTTCCTACCTTGGCCACTGTTCTGACACCGGCACTACTGTCACTTTTGCTGTGCCGGCGCCAATATCTCCCACGACCCAGAAGACGGTGCGGAAGACTGATATTTCCATTCAACCCAGGACCACTTATTCCCCCTCCGTGGACCATGTCCTTGGACATCTCCCCAGTCCTTTCCTGGAGAGACCTGAGTCTCCATCTGGGTTGTCCGTCTGCTCCACCAGAAGTATCTCTCAAGTTGATATTGTAAGGTTGATGAATCAGATCCTGACAGCCAGGCTTGGAAGGCTCCAGACTCTGCAGAACCTATCTCCCGGAGACCTGACAAGATACTTTACACTCCTGAAGACCATCCACATTGGGCAAAGGGCTTAGTAGTTGATATCATGGTGGTAGCAGCCACCAAGAAAGAACTAGCTGAGGAAGGTTCTACTTTACATCCCCCTAACCAAGAGTCCAGGATGATGGACAGATTTGGGAAGTGAGTCTATACATCATTGACCTTCTCCAGCAGGTCCTTGAACTTTTTGGCACACTTCAGTAGACTTCAGTGGGATCTGGTCAAGGAGCTGTCAGATGCCCTAGCGGGTGCAGTCACTGAGGGGGGTCCAAGAAAAAGTGACCTCCCAGTTAGCTAACCTGGAGTCTATTTGAAATTTGTCCATGAGGCTCATTTTGCATGCAGCTGAAAGGGTTGCTATTCAGTGAACTGCTTGGATGCACCTGTGTGAGTTTGCGGAACCATTCAAGTCTTCCTTCATCAATGCTCCTTTTGATAAATTCTTATTGTTTGGATCAAAAGTAAAGGAAACTCTGTCCAGGTGTGAAAAGGATGGAAAGACTCTGTCTGCTGTGGGCATACGTTTTTCCACTCCTCAACTATCCTACTCCAGAAGTCAAAGGAGTGGTAAGATGTGGTTCAAGAAGCCCCAGAAGCCTTTGCAGGAGTTGCATCGTTCGAACTCCCCTTGGGGCAGAGGGGGGAGTTACAATGGAAGACGTCATCCCGGGGGCATGGGTGGTCTGCAGAATCAGGGTTCCAGGGAGCTCTTATCTGGTTAGCCCTACCAGTGCACCTGAAAGGGGGTCCAGTTGCTTGCCTCTGGAGGTAGTCGGGGGAAGAATTTCCTTTCTTTCAACTTCCTGGCGATGCATAACTACCAATGCCTGGGTGCCAAGGATCATTTTCAGAGGTTATTTAATCCTCTTCACAGTTTACCTGAGAAGCCAAGCAAGACTTCCTGATGTTCCATCTAGTCAGAGTGATCAAGCAGCATTAGAAGTACAAAAGCTGCTAGAAAAAAAGAGTCATGCAAGAAGTCCCACCAGACTAATTAGGATCTGGATTTTACTCAAGATTCTTTTTAGTTCCAAAGAAAATAGAGGACTGGAGACCAATTTTGGATGTCAGTATTCTAAACAAATTTGTCCAACAGTCAAAATTCCAGAATGTCACAGTTCAGTCAGTTCTTCCCTTCTTAGAGGAAAACGATTGGATGTGCTCTGTCGACTTTCAAGACGCGTATTACCACATAAAGATGGACAAACTCAAGAAATTTACTCTACTTCCGGCTAGGAGCCAGTCATTACCAATTCAGAGTGCTGCCCATTGGTCTCACTACAGCCCCCAGGATGTTCACCAAATGCATGGCAGTGGTCACAGCACTTTTGTGGCTGCACAGATTCCAAGTATTTCCTTACTAGATGACTGACTCCTGACCGCTTCCACCAAGCATCTATTGCTACGAACAGACTTAATTCTGGAACTATATCAACAGTAGGGCATCATGGTCAATCTTGTGAAGTCTCACCTAACCCCTTCTCAGGATATGGAATTCATCGGAGCTCGTCTCAACACTCTGTCATGTGTGGCATTGCTTCCCCACCACAGTTGCAGAAAATACAATCGCAGGTTCACCCTCTCCTTCGGTCAAACAAAATACCAGCTCATCAAATTCTGCAGGCATTGGGCTTCATGGCAGCAGTGATCACGTTAGTTCCAATGGCAAGGTTTCACATGAGACTTCTTCTGTGGCTGCTTACGAACCAATGGTCTATTCTAACTTAGCCCATGAATCACTTAGTTTTCATATCCAGCCAATACAAAAATGACCTAACCTGGTGGATGCACTCCAAAGAGATTCTTCAGGGACATCCCTTTGTCTCCCCCCACAGCCCAAGGACATAGTGACCACAGACACTTCCCAGATGGGGTAGGGGGCCATTATCTTGGGAAGACAGTCCAAGGCACTTGGTCTCTCTCTGAGGCCAATCTGCATATCACTGTTCTAGAGCTAAGGGCAGTGCTTCTGGCATTGCAAGCATTTCATTCTGCCTTGCCTCAGGGGGCAATAGCTACTCAATCAGACAACATGTCTCTAGTCTGGTACATCTACAAGCAAGGGGGAACCAAGTTCTATCCTCTGTGTCAAGAAGCCCTTCGAGTGTGGCAATGGGCCATAACTTCCAACCGTTTTCTGATAGCAATGCACACCCTGAGGAGTTAATATGTGATTGTAGACAAGCTGAGCAAATGCATCCTCATGACGCATGAATGGTCTCTAAATTCCAGAGTAGTGAAGAAGTTCTTCCTTTACCGGAGCCAGCCCTGCTGCATCCTGTTTGCTTCACCCCTGAACAAGTGCAGAAGCTACTTTGCCCTAATTCCCTCTCAGGGTGAGTTCCTCAGAGACACTGTTCTCCATGATTGGTCCACGGGTCTCTTTTATGCCTTTCCCCCTTCCCTCTGATCCCTCTTTTTCTCAAAAAAGCAGCTCGGTTGAGAAACAAAGTGATTCTCATTGCACCTTACTGGCCTTGACATATATGGTTTCCTTTCCTCTGGCCTCATCTTCTTCATCGCGCATGGATTCTGGACCTTCTGTCTCATCCTCACGGACTAGTGCACCCCAATCTATAGACTCTCAAGCTAACTGCTTGGTTTCTCCAATTCTGTTAGTTGCAAGGCATAACAATATTCCAGTAAATGGATGAGATTTTCTATTTTGGCTTTTGATAATGGTCTGGATCCCTTTTCAATGCCAAGAGTAAAATTTCTAGAGTTTCTAACTACCATTTTTGGTAAAGGTGCTTCTTCTTCCACAAACAAGATTATCTTAGCAGCTATTTCAAATTTCTGTAATGGTATCTGTGACCAGCCTTTCATCTCTCACAGGCTTTGCAAAGTTTTTCTTAAAGCCACCATCCATTTAAAGCCCCTTTCAAGTATCCGTTTCCACAGTCGGATTTGACTGTTGTATTGCAGTCTCTTACTTTACCTCCATTTGAACCTGCAGCTACCTGTGACTTAAAATTTCTTTCTTGGAAAACATTGCTTCTTATAGCTGTCACTTTGGCGAGATCAAGTCTCTGAATTACAGGCTCTGTGTTCAAAAGCAACTTATTTAGTTTTCCATAAAGACAGAGTGTCATTCAGAACAAACCCAACCTTCCTTCCTAAAGTGATTTCAGAGACCAATATCACTCAATCTGTAGACTTGCCTGTATTTTTCCCAAATTTTTCTAATAAAGGCGAATACTGTTTGCATCTTCTGAATATGCACAGGCAATTGCGTTTTTATCTAGACAGAACTAAGCAATTTAGACAATCAGAAAAATTATTTGTGTCCTTTGCAAGTGCAACCTTGGGCAAATCTGTTTCTCAAGTTACTCTGTCTAGATGGTTAAGGGATTGTATTTCCTTCATTTACACGAAAGAAAATCTAAGACTCCCTGTTTTTCATTCTAAAGCTTCTATGGCAGAAATTTGCGCAGCTGCAACATGGGTTAAACCAATAATTTTATTACTCATTACAAATTGGATATGGTTTTCAGGAGGAGAGCCTCCTTTGGTTCTGTGGTTCTCAGGAATATTCTTCCGTAGGGCTACCCAGGATCTAAGGTAGCTAGGGTCTCTGTCCCACAAGTCAAGAGTAGGTGAAGACTGACAACCTCAGATAAGTAAGTTTTGTCCTACCGTAACGTTCCATCTGTGTTGTCGATCTTCATCTGTTCTTGCATCCCTCCTCACCTGCACCCTGCCTTGGAGTTCTGGTGGAGCAACATCCTGTTTCTCCTGGGTTTTATTGTTAGGCATACCTTGGACAAGGCTTCTGGCTTAAGTTAGTGTCTTCTTCATTATGCTTGCAAACTCGATCTGAGGTAATGTAGAAAGGGGCATTGTGGGTAGACTAGCAGCTTGAGAGATTTTGGGCTGACGGGAGCTATATAGCGACCGAATCAGTTCCGAGAATAGGAACTGCACCCAAAAATCAAGAATAGATGATCGACACTACGGATGGAACATTATGGTAAGACATCATTTTTTTGTTTACATTACATCAACAAGAAAATCTCTATACTGTGGTTAAATTCTCTTCCACTTTTAAGACTTTACTTATTGTTCACCTTTTACAAAGCAACTCAGTACATTCCCAAATATATGCTTCCAAGAACCTCTTTCTGGACCATTACATCTCTAACATATGTCTGTTGTCTGTGGGGATAAACTTTTAAGTATGATATATGTACAGAAATGTTTTGCAAGCATTTCCATGCAAAAAATGTAAATGTTCTTAATTTAATTGCATATCTGTGGATAAGACTTATTTCTCGTCAATTGACCACCTGCAATATCTTTATTTAATCATTCGCTCTGTGCTATTTCAAATTATGTACTGTGTTCTGAAATGTAATATTGCCTTATATGCTTTACTTACTATTCTTTTGCAGTCTGCCATTTCTCTTTTTTTAAAATGCATTTTTTTGCGGTTTAACAAATGTTATTGTCTAACCTCCACACATTTTCCTTAGTCTCTAGCAGGTAGACCTTTATATGGAAGTTGTTCTGAATTCTTTAACCCCAAAACTACATCTAATTTCATCCCATTTTATTGCTTCATCTCGTTTTGTCTGCCTACAGAATCCAGATTCTTTATTTCTTTCCCAAATGCTTATTACATTCTTTTCTGTGTCATTTGTATTACTGCAAATAGTGTAGTATGTTGGTATTATTCTATTTTCCAAGGTCTGACTTCCTTTAAAGTAATTACCTGAGTAATAACTTTGTGTGTACAAGGCTATACATAATGATGTTTATATTCCTTTCCTAAATCTTTCCAAATGCCGACTTCTGGTTATGTAGTTGCCTCATCAGACACTATGCCTAACATGTGGTTCCATATGGGCACATATTCCCAAACTACCCTGTTTCTCTGTGAGTGTTAGACTGCAGTGGGAAAAACGCTTTTTTTTTATCCCAAGTTAACTGCTTAATTTCCTTTTTCATATTCTTCCATATCTCATCACTCAGTTGAAACATAAAAGCATTATCTATATAAAAAAACAACAGACCCAAAACATTTTAAGTAATTGATATTTATGGACATGGACAATAAGACACTATTTCCATAGTCTTATCCTACTTAACAGTATTTTTAGTAATATCTTCCCACATTTTTTTTAGATGATTGCATGAACACCCGGTTTCAACCAAATTCCAAGTATCTCATTTTGTCATAACCCCGCAAAAAGGGGAAGATTTGCCCAAAGTCATGTTTTGGGATACAACTGATTACTTTAGACTTTGTTTTTGTTTCATTTATTTTATATCCTGCTATACTAGAAACATATTTCTGTTTATTAAATATAATTATACAATGACTGGCCATTAGCATTCAAAACGTAGCATGCTGTTTGGTCACCCCAGTCAGTGTGCCCATTGTAAATCTGAGCATATACCAATGGAAAAAGGCCCGGTTGCCTGGACTTTCATTCCATTGGTATATACTGCAACTTTTTAATTTTTTTTAACAAAAATAAATAAAATAAGAAATGCGGATATTCCGTACATATGAGAGACAGGATAGAAAAAAATACTAGGAAATCAGGTATGTTATTCAAAACTAAAGAAACATACCTGATTTTCCTTCTGTTTCCTCTATTCTGTCTCTCTCCTACCCCTAAAGTATCCAAAACCTTTTTTTTATTTAAAAAAAAAAGGGAGCAACAGAGACCTACCTTTCTCTGTTACTTCCTTTCCAAAACACTGATATACTGGGTAAGCGTACATCAAAAAAGTAACAGGATATGCAGCAGAAGTGGAAGAACACTAAGGCACAGTTATACAAATGAAAAATAAAATGCAGATGCTGGTGCCTGCTTGCTGAAACCAAAGTCTGATTAATGCACTGAACTTTGCAGACTATTAACTTTTTCAGCGTTAAACATTTGCACAGCTACTAATCAAATAACTTGTCTGTGTAACAGGCGACACATACAATAATGTCACAGTTTGCAGCTTTTACTGTACCAGATTTTAACTTCTCAGGCAGCATAAATGATGTTGTTCAGTTACCTCAGAACAAATGTGTTCCTACATGTACCAGATCCAACAAAAATCAGATCTCACATCATACACTTTTCAATGTCCTTTATATACATTTTTTATGAAAGCAGTCTTTGGAATTTGCAGTCTGTTGGGAACTTTCAAAGTCAGCACTTTGGTATTTTTCTGATATTGTAAAGTCTATTGATGAGCTACATTGTGTTCTGTTTCAAGGTTAATTAAACTTTTAGGGAGTTGTTTATGTTTCTGTCTCCGATACTCTCTGCACCTTGTTTCTTATCTGTCCTTGAAGCTTGCACCAGGCATAAAATATATTACATACAGTTGGATGCCTTTTTTTCCCTGCTTCTCAGCTAAGAGCAGTTTAACCCTTTAATGTGTACATGCTAACAAACAGAAATGTACATGTATCTAAGTGACTATATTTTTTACATGTATTCTAGCAAACAGAAGTGTACATGCACTGTAATATTTTACTGCATATATATTCTAATAAACAGAAGTGTATATGCACTGTTATAAATGTCTAATTATAGACCTAACAACAAAGACATTATTTAAGAAAAGTAAGTAATTTTTTTCTAAAATAATGTCATTGTGTAATAGCAATAACCTACTCAGTGTTGTGGTATATTGAAAGTTTACCCACGGTTGGCTTTATTTAATCACTCAGGCTTCGCCCTCATGATTAAACCACTCCAGCTGTGAGTATATCTTCAATATATCACACAGACGTCTGTTATTACTATATTTTATATCATGTTTTATACTGGTAGCATACCGTATTATGTCATCTGAAAAAGAGCTGTTTTGTTGTTCATACTTATCCATTTGTATCTAGTTATATTTGATTGTCTCATGTCTCTGCGTAATGGCTGTAAATACAAATCAAATGGTAACGATGTAAGTGACAGCCATGCCTGGTTCCTGTTGTAATACTAAACTCTTTAGACACTTCATCCTACCTTGAACATCTCTGTAGATAGTAAATATTAATGTTGCTTATGTTTGTGAAAACCCATATCTTTTAAAAGATTTCTTCATATATTCCCAAAGCATTCTCTCAAACAATTTTTTGCCATCCAAGCCTATTAACATTAGTATGCCATTATGGTCCAGTACATCCTATTGAATCATAAGAGTTCTGCTGATGTTGTCAAATGTTTGTCTACCTTCTGTAAACCCACATTAATTCAGGTATGTTACTCTTGGCTATATACTTGCTCATGGGTGCCGGAACCACAGAACAAGGGGGAAGGGGAGCCCCTCCCCCCACTTTTGCAAATCCAACTTACATATACAAACTCCGAGATCGCCCTACAGTGAGGAAAGGGTAAATTTCCCAATCCCCACTATAGTGCGATCTCCGTCCAGCTGCAGTGAGTTGTGAGTTTAGGAAAGATACTTTTCCATACATAGTAGTGTCTGACAGCAAGCCCCTCCCACCTTCAGCAAAGCTAAAACATCCCTCTTAATCCGGAAGCGCATGCCACATGTTAACCCCAAAGGACAGTACCAGGCAAGACATTTAACTCCCTCCCTTACCCGTAGAGATACCTCACATCCAACAATGTCACATCACTCTCACCTTCTAGTGAACCTGTTTAAATCCCATCATCCCTTAGGTATATGAAAGTACAACTCGTTCAGTGTCACTGATGTTAAAAACACAGTAATGCTAACGTAACTAAAGCAGCCAAATCATTGATTAAAACATTGTTTAGACCTACTGAAATTAGATGAGTAGGGAGAACAGGGAAGAAAGATGCATATGTGTACTCCAAAAGAAGAAGCACGCGTCTTTATCTGTTTAACTCTTGTTGCATTTACCTTTTGATTTTCAACAGAATGGAAACAAAGGACAGTAGTAACCCTTTCTGTCCAGGTTATCACTGTATTGCCAAAGAAAGCAGAGAGGAATATAAAACAAAAGGCATGACCTACTAAGGGTGGCTAACCCATTCTGTTCCTGTCACGTATGTGGGACAGTAGTTGGGCATTCCTCTAGGTAGCTTTATCTCATTATCTAGTCGTTATGTACACAAACTGCATTTGAGCGCCTAAAGGGAACCTAAAATCAACAGAATGTAGGTAAGAGTCAAAAAGAATAAAAATCTTCTCTATTTCAGCTTCCAGGTCACCATCTTCATGGACATTGATTTATGTAACCTAGCATAATGACACTGTTTTTCAATATGCCAGACTGCAAGATGACTGACTAGCACAGTATTTTTCCACTTACTGTTAGCCTTACAAAAATGCATAACAATAACAGAAGCCTTTTTTAAGCCACTTGGTGTGATACTTGCTAGAAAAATAAAAGATCACCTGATTATTGTTGTACTCTGAAAAAGCCAGCTTTAACAAAAAACGATAGTGAGTAAGCAAGCAAGAGTTCTGCAAAGGTACTACTAACTTGTCTTTCAAATGTCCATGATTTTGACTACGATATTTGCACTGTCTGTCACTCATGAACGTGGTATTTTTAATAGTTTATTACAGTCACCAGGTAATGACAATCATTACAGCTAAATATTTCTTTTAATCTCTGTTAGAGAATTTGCTGATTGTTTATATTAGAACACAAGTACACAACATCTTTATATAGTGCATTATATACACTACATACCACAACAAGAGTTTTACTGATTTCTCTATTTTCTTATCTTGTCACCTTATTAAATCATTTCAGCTAAGACCTTTGGCCTGGATTAAATTTATTTATTTATTTCCAGTTTAGTTACCGGGGAAGTCCACTGGGTCAACATGACCCATTTTCAGTGGAGGCCCAGGGAGAAAAGCTCCAAGAATGCATTATACAAGTTCAATTACAATAAAACGCAGGAGTATACAAGATAACATTGTATTGAGAAACACAAATAATTTACAACAAGCATAGTTGGCAGAATCTGTTAAGAGAGAAGTTAAGGGTGATTCATTTACTTTTGATGCAAAGGAAAATGAGTGTTGAGAGTGATTGTCAGTTAAAATACATCTATTGAATGTATGCACAAGCATACATATATATAAACAACATAAATATTTATTGATTGACTGCTTTTGTTGACTGGGATAGCCCGATTGGGTAAACATGCTGCCAAGAGTCTGATCAGTTCATCTCAGAAGCAGAAAGGTTCCAAGAAGTCTGTACAAGCATGAGGGTGAAAAGTGATGAAAGGGTGAACATCATTGTAACATACACAAACCCCACACAAGTCTCACATGCAGGGTATTTAGGTTACCTAATCAGCATGCTAGCTGTGAAGCAGGTCTTCACCTTCCCTTTAAGTTAACCCAGTGCCCACATTTCTACAATTTTTTATTTTAAATTTATTTTCTTTATTGGAATCGGGTTAAGATCCAATAGCTTGTACTGTTGTGCTCTGCCTCTGCTGCTGGCTCCCTCAACTAACTTCCACTTGTGTGGGGGGTTCCGCTCCAAATTTGGGGGACTGGGTTTGCTGCACTAAGGAAGTGCCTTGGTCTGCCTCCCCCCCGCCTCAGCCTGACTAACTTAATAGCTCAGTCTGGTCAGGATTCCGTGACATGTCAGAGGTGTAAAAATTTCCAAATTCCAGTTAAAGCCGTTGTGTTCTTTCTGCGACCTTACCAGCTCTTGAGCTTTTTTGCTTGCTATACAAATAATCCAGATCTCCTTCCCTCCTCAATCAATCGAGAGTGAGTGAACTGAATTTTGTTGTTTCTTTCTAATTTGTGTTTGTGCATACTATACATAGATAAAGTAAGTAAGGGATCCTTGGGTAAGTATTCATTTTGATGTAATTTTTTTTTTTTTACTTATACTGAGAAAGTTATTGGGGAAAATGCTTAATTTTTGTGCTTGTGCATACATGGTGGAAAAGTAATTCATTAGGGGAACCTTGGGGGAAATTATTCATTTTGATGTCATGTGGTAGTGCTTGCGCTTACATGGACAGACTTCTGAGAGGGCTGTTAGGGGAACTGTATGTTTCATTTTTGGTACCGGTGCATACATGGACAAACCTGACTGAAGGGTTCATTGGAGAAAATGTTTCATTTTATTGCTTGTGCTTACATAGACAAAGTGAAGGGGTCATTGGGAAAAATGTTAAATTTTTTTGTGGTTGTGCATACATGCACAAAGTACACAAAGGATCCTTCAGAGAAATGATTTATTTTGATGTCATTTGGTGGTGCTTGTGCATACATGGACAAACCTGACTGAAGCGGTCATTGGAGAAAAAGGTTTCATTTTAGTGCTTGTGCATATGTAGACACAGTACTGACGGGATTGTTGGGAAAAATGTTTAATTTTTATGCTTATGCATACATGGACAAAGTATGCAAGAGATCCTTGGGGGAAATTATTAATTTTGATGTAATTTTGTATCACTATGCATACAAACAGACTGCTGAAGAAGTCATTGGAGAAAATGTTTTATTTTTGTGCTTGTGAATACATGGAAAAGTAATTACAGGAGCCTTGGGGAAATTATTGCTTTTGATGTTATTTGCTCCTTACTTGCATACATGGACAGGCTGTTGAACAGGTCATTCGGGAAAATGTTTCATTTTGGTGTTTTTGCATACATGGTCAAACTGCTTAAGGAAACCTTGGGAAATTATTTATTTTGATGTCATTTGCTTGTGGTCATTAGGGAAACTGTTTCATTTTGGTGGTTGTGCATACATTGGAAATTACTGAAGCAGTCTGTGATGGGATTTAACCCCGCAGCATATTATAGTTTTCATTTATTAGTTATTTCTTGAATGTTTATGGTACTACTACATGGGTTTATAGATTTATGCTGAACCCTTTACTATTTGGAATCCATTTCTCAGAAGTCTAGGCAAAAGGAAACTGGCCTGTGGGAACATGGGTATAACATGGCTAGCCTGGTAAATGTCCTATGGCCATTAACATAGTAACCTCCTATAAATCTGTGAACCCTTGATCATGTAACTGTGTTTGATTTTAATTGCAGCTTGCCGATTCTTGGTTTGGGGCCTTTCTGTAAGAATGCAGTGTGAGAAGAGAGTAGTGTATTATAATGTGTTAGTAGTTCTGCAAAGTTTTTCTGTGTTGTGCACTTTTGTCTGTATTTTGTTGAACATTTCAGGGTTAGTGAACTTATTTCCAAGAAATTCAATCCATCCAAGTTGGAAACTTCTGGTAGAAACCTTGTTGTGCTTTTACCTGATTGGCGCGAGGGATTAACTGTGTAAAAGTCTTTTATCCTGCTGTGATAAGACTTGCATTTGCGCATTGTGCAAAGTCAGTTCCCCGTGCCGTGTGTGTACACACACACACGCGCGCGCGCGCACACACACACACACACACACACACATGCGTATATATATATATATATATATATATATATATATATATATTTGTATATATCTATCTATATATATATATATATATATATATATATATATATATATATATATATATATATATATATATATATATATTTATATATATATATGGGTTCCATACACTAGATCGAATTTTCACTAATTCGAAATAGTGCATGGAATGCTCACTGCAGCGAAAATGCACTTAATCGAAAGTGCACTTACGTGAAGTTCAGTACAACGAATGGGTGTTGTACTGAACTTCCATGCAGTACTCACGAAAGTACAGTTTTGTACCTACCATAAATGTAGATGTTCGAGTGTTCACCCTGCTGCAGTCATCACACTTGGTTATCCTGCCGTCAGGCGGTCCCGCAGTCGGCCTGAATTCCAAAGTCTTGGTCCGGCATCGGTTGCTGTCGCTTCTTCCCTGACGTCAGTGCGCCAGGGGTATATAAGAGGCATCCAACGCCATTTTCTTCAGTTTTTCTTGCCCCAGATGTCAGGTGCCCCTAATAGGTAGGCTATATATATATATATATATATATATATATATATATATATATATAAAAACAATACCTTCAGGCACAAGCAAATACACCACAGAGGTTGTATAGGATAGAGTGGCATAGATAAGTTCTGCTAGTTCAGAGGGGATGGAGGGAGGGTAACCTGGACTGCAGCAGGGTGAACACTCGAACATCTACATTTATGGTAGGTACAAAACTGTACTATGTTCATTGTGTTACCCTGCTGCAGTCATCACACTTGGGTTGAATCCCAAAGCTAAGGATGGGTGGTGGAGATAAAGAGGGTTAGAAGAGGCTAATAGGCCCTGCAAAACTGCAGTGGCAAAACCAGCTCTAGTCCTAGAATGTATGGGTAAGTGATAGTGTTTGGTGAAGGTGTGCACTGAACTCCAAGTTGCAGCTTCCAGAATATTCTTGGTTGGCACTCCCCTGAGAAAGGCTGCTGATGTAGCTGTAGCCCTGGTGAAGTGGGACCTAATGTTGGCAGGTACCGGTTTCCCATGCTGCGTGTAGCAGAAACGTTTGCAATGCCCTATCCATTTAGAAATGGTCTGTTTTGAGATAGCTTTTCCTTGTGATCCTGCAGCATAGGCTACAAAGAGCTGTTCAGATTTTCTGAAAGCCTTAGTTTTATCCAAGTAGTAATTTAATTGTCTGTGAATGTCCAAAGAGTGCAGGAGTATTTCACCTTTGTTCTGGGGATTTGGGAAAAAGATGGGCAAATGAATGGTTTGGTTTAGGGCCACACTGGATACCACCTTTGGCATAAAGGTAGGGTTAGTTCGTAGAGAGACTCTGTCTTGATTGAAAAATGAGGAAAGGCTCCACTGCCATTAGTGCCTGTAGCTCTGAGACTCTTCTAGCTGAGGTTATTGCTAGTAGCAGGGCAGTTTTCCATGAAAGAAATTTTAAATCCGCTGAAAACACTGGTTCAAAGGGCGGCAGTGTAAGCTTTTCCAGACCAAAATTGAGATCCCAAGTAGGTGTTGGTGCTTTCCTGGGCGGTCGTATGTTCTTAGCCCCTGTGAGGTACTGTCTTAGGAGTGGATGTGAGAATAAAGGAAGATACATGTTGTAATGAGCTGAAATTGCTGAGGCGTGGATCTTAATAGATGAAAAGGAAAGTCCTTTGTGCAACATCTCAGTTAAATATTGTAGAATCTGAGGAATGTTTGGATCAAGGGGATTTTGGCCTTTAGCCTGGTTCCAGGCGCAAAATCTTTTCCATTTGTTTGAATAGGTTTTTCTGGTGCTGGGCCTCCTGGCCTCCAGAATGACATCCATAACAGCTTTGGATAGAGGAGTTGGCTGGTTGTTTAGGTAATTTGCCATGCAGCCAGGTTTAAAGTCTTGAGGTGGCTGTGTAGAATCTGATTGTCTCGCTGGGTGAGCAGGTGAGGAATTTGTGGTAAAATCCATGGTGGGCCGTGGGCCATGTTCCTTAGAATTGGATACCAATGCTGGCGTGGCCAGTCTGGTGCAATGAGCATCATTTGTGGCCTCTCTAATCTGACTTTCAGCAGTACCTTTGCTAGAAGAGGCAGTGGAGGAAAGGCATACACTTTTAATGTTTTCCAACTGAATGAGAGGGCGTCCACTTTCCAAGCTTGTGGATGGAATGTCCTTGTGCAAAATTTTTGAAGTTGGTAGTTTTGGGGGCTGGCAAACAGATCTATGTGTGGCCGTCTCCATTTTTGAGCTATCATTGCATGTACTTGTGGATCTAGTTTCCACTCGTGTGGATCCATGATGTTTCTGCTTAGGTCGTCTGCCAACATGTTTTTCTTTCCTGGCAGGAATTGCGCTTGTAATTGAACCTGGTAAGACAGTGCTGTGTTCCACAAGGTCATTGCTTGCCTGCATAGAGGGTAGGAATGTGTGCCCCCTTGCTTGTTTATGTACCACATTACTGTGGTGTTGTCCGTCTTTATTATTAGTTGTCTTGGGTGTAAGAGGTCCTTGAAAGCTGTTAGGGCATTCTGTACTGCTAGCATTTCTTTTTGATTGATATGCAGATGCCTTTGATCTGTAGTCCATTTGCCCTGAATGCACTGTCCTGCCATGTGTGCTCCCCAGACATAGTCCGATGCATCTGTTGTCATAGTTTGCCTGGCTGTGGGTAAGGTGAAAGGCTGACCCTTGTTGAGGTGACATGCCTGTGCCCACCATAAAGACTCCTATTGAAGGCAGGGAATGAGTGGTATCACTGTTTCCAAGCTGTGGCTGTGCTGAGTCCATACGCTTTTCAGGTACCATTGTAATTTTCTCATATGCAGTTTTGCAGATGGTATTATTAGTATGCAAGATGCCATGAATCCCAAGGCCTGCAGAATTTTTCTTGCAGGGAGTTTGGTCTTTGTTGCCATTATTTTGAAATATTGAGTCAGCTGCTGTTGCTTGTCTGGCGTGAGATAAGCCATTGGGCCGTTGTATTCAAGCTGGCACCCAGGAATATTATGTTTTGTGAGGGCACTAGTTTTGATTTCTTTTCGTTTACTGTGTACCCTAGGCAACTTAGAAGGTGTTTGACAAATGCCAGATGCTTTAAAAGAATGTCCTTGCTTTCTGCTTGAATAAGACAGTCGTCCAGGTATGGGTATATTTGAATTCCTCTTTGTCTGCAGTATGCAATTACTGGTGCCAGGCATTTTGTGAAGACCCTGGGCGCAGTAGATAAGCCAAAGGGCAGTGCAGAGAATTGATAGTGTGTTGAACCTGCAATGAAGCGGAGGTATCTTCTGCAATTTTGTCTGATAGGGACACTCATGTATGCCTCCTTGAGGTCCAACGTTACTAGCCAAGCATTCTTGCCCAGCATGGGAAGAAGCTGCTGTAGTGTTAGCATCTTGAATTTTGGTACTTGCAGATAGGTGTTCAGAATTGAAAGATCCAGAATGTTTCTCCATGCTTTGTCTTTTCTTGGGACTAGAAAGAGTATTGAGTAAAATCCTTGTCCTTGCTCCTGTGTAGGTACCTGTTGAATGGCTCTCATGTCCATGAGAGCTGTAATTTGTTTTTGTGCCTCTGCCCATTGATTTGGTGGCAGGTTTGGCATTCCTTTTTTCCTTGGCGAGGTATGAAAGTGGAATATGTATCCTTGTGAGACAATGTTTAGGACCCATTTGTCCCTTGTGATGATGTGCCAGTTGTCTGCAAAAAATGCTAATTTTCCTCCCAAGGGGGCTGCCAGGAGAAATTTGCTTGGTAGTTTGAGGATTGAGTCATTGTGTTTGTCTTCTGCTAGCTTGGGGCCTGTCTTCTCCTCCTTTCTGGGTAGCAGTGCCCCTTTGGCGAGGTTTGTAAGGGCCTTGTGACTGACCTGTGCCCCTTGGGCGTCTGTATTTGCCCCTCTGTGATCTGTCAGAAGCTGGAAAGGACCAGTTTTTTGTTGGCCATTTTCTGCTGAAACGAGGGGGTTGTACCTGTAAAAAATCCTTGACCGTCTGCATAGACTTATCCTCCATTTTCTTTAAGACCTCTTCTGCTTTGACACCAAATAACACATCCTGCTGTAAAGGTGCATCCAATAATTTTGCTTTAACATGATCAGGCAGGGTTTGTTCTTTTAACCAAGCATGCCTACGTATGACAGACCCAGTAACAGCTGCTCTACAGGAAGCTTCCAATGAATCAAATCCACATTGTAAAGTATGTTGGCCCACCTGTTCAGCTGCATGCAACGGATCCTGCATTTCCTTGAATTCAGACTGTTCTTTATGTGTGCTCATTTTTTACTTTAATTGAGACATTAGGAATTGCTGATATTTCAGCATGTGAAACTGACAATTTAATGTTCTCATAGCCAGAGTTGCTGAGGTGTATATTTTCTTTCCCCATCTATCTAGGGCTCTGGAATCCCTTTCAGAGGGCACAGGATTTTTAGCCATAGAAGCTTTAGCCCCCTTAGGACCCTGGGAAATTGTTTCTGGGTCAGCCACAGGGCTTTTATAAGGGAATTTGTGTGAGTCAGGCACTCTGTAGTATCTGTCTGGTTTGGCTGGAGCAGGAGGTAGAGAGTCTGGATTTAGACTAGATTCCAAGTAAACATCATCCACAATATCTAAAACTGGAGGGATAGCAAGTGGTCTGTGCTGGGGTAGTAAAAAGAACTCTCGGAGCCTTTTCTTAGAATCAGAGTAGTCCTGGCCTTCCCAGTGGAAATGTTCCCTCATGGTATGTAGAGTTCCCCCAAAGGAGTAGTCTTCAGGGGGAGATGCTGAGGGGATAGAGTCTTCAGCATCAGAGACCTCATAAGGGAGAAAAGTGTAATCCTGTTCCTCAGAAGAATCTGAGGAAATTGAAACCTGGTCAGAGGAAGCATAACCCTCCTCTTGTCTTGGTCTTTTATCTGGGGGGGGGGGGGGGGCCCTGATTAGGGTAATAAAATCTTCAGCCATCTTAAGCATCTGTTTCTTAGGCATGGGGCCTTGAAATGTAGACTGATGTACAGTCTTGTTTGGTTTTACTGGAGTTTTAAGCTTAGCATAATATGTAATGGTGAGTGTAGTCGGTCTGAAGGCTCCTTCTGCAACCGAAGGTGTTTCCACTGCACTGGGATCTCCTTAAGGGCCTAATGAAGATGGCTGCGTCGGCCTAGTACACTCCGCTTGAGAATCCGCAGCTGTCTGGGGTTCCAATTCTGTGGTCATCAGGGGCTGCGTAGGCGCCTCAGTGAAAACCGGAGAACCGGCGACAGGCCCAGCCGAGGCCTCGGAGTCTGGCTTGTTCCTAGGCTGTCTGTCCTTATCCTTGCATTTTTTTATGCATACCAGTCGTCGGCTGCTCAGACGGCATGATATAATTACATTTCCTACCAAAGTAATGTCGTGTGAAGTCAAAACGGCGTTTGATAGTTCGTTTATTAAACCTAGCACAAAACCGACAACCTATGATGTCGTGGTCTAGGCCTAGGCAAGGAATACAAAAAGAATGGAAGTCCTTATGTGAGGTATTTGCTTCCCACAAGAAATGCAATTGTTAACTTTTTCTGACATCGGACTGAGGCAAGAAAACGTTCCCCAATGGGGTACTTAGCTTTATTGAAGACTTCGGACTGAAATTCGATTAGAAAATCTCAGGTGTCTGCCGACTGGCACTTGCGAACTGCTTCTGCTTCGGGCACCGCGCGGCAAGAAAGACTGAAGAAAATGGCGTTGGATGCCTCTTATATACCCCTGGCGCACTGACGTCAGGGAAGAAGTGACAGCAACCGACGCCGGACCAAGACTTTGGAATTCAGGCCGACTGCGGGACCGCCTGATGGCAGGATAACCCAAGTGTGGTGACTGCAGCAGGGTAAAACGATGAACATCCTTAGGGTTAGGGCACGGGTCAAAGTAAGGGGATAGCCCTATGGGCTATCCCCTTACCATGACTCATGCCCTAACCCTAAGGTCCGTGATGACTGCAGCGCAGTGAAGGACATAGCAATGTCCTCCACTATGGTGCGATAGTCACGAACCTTAGGGTTAGGTCATGGGTTAGGGTAAGGGGATAGCTTTACTAACTATCCCCTTACCCTAACCCGTGCCCTAATCTTAAGGTCCGTGACTATCGCACCATAGTGGAGGGCATAGCTTGTTTTTTATGTCCTCCACTGTGCTGCGGTGTTTTCGGTGAAGTGCACTTACGCAAAAGTTCACTTTCGTTAAAGTGAACTTTCGCAGAAGTGAGGCTTCCTATTACAAGTTCGAAGTAGTGAACTTTTGTTCTTGTAATAAGAATATGTGTATATATATATATATATATATATATATATATATATATATATATATACGCACACTATATTATATATATATATATATATATAGATATATATATATATATATATATATAGTGTGTGCGTGTATAAATATATATATGTATATATATATATATATATATATATATATATATATATATATATATATATAGTGCAATGGAAAAGTATTTGCCCCCTTCCTGAGTTCTTATTTTTTTTGTATGTTTGTCACACTTAAATGTTTCAGATCATCAAACAAATATACATCTTAGACAAAGATAACCCAAGTAAACACAAAATGCAGTTTTTAAGTGATGATTTTATTTATTAAGGGAAAAAAAAACTGTCCAGACCTACATGGCCCTATGTGAAAAAGTAATTGCCCCTAAACCTAATAACTAGTTGTGCCACCCTTAGCAGCCACAACTGCAGTCAAGCATTTGCGATAACTGGCATTGAGTCTTCACATCGCTGTTGAGGAATTTTGGCCCACTCTTCTTTGCAGAATTGTTGTAATTCAGCATGAACCGCCTTTTTAAGGTCATGCCACAGCATCTCAGTTGGATTCATGTCCAGACTTTGACTAGGCCACTCTAAAACCTTCATTTTGTTTTTTTAAGTCATTCAGAGGTGGACTTGCTGGTGTGTTTTAAATCATTGTCCTGCTGCAAAACCCATGTGCGCTTTAGCTTGAGGTCACGAACTGATGGCCAGACATTCTCCTTCAGGATTTTTTGGTACAGAGCAGAATTTATGGTTCCATCAATCACAGCAAGTTGTCCAGGTCCAGAAGCACCAAAGTAGCCCCAGACCATCGCACTACTACCACCATGTGTGACTGTTGGCATGATCTTTTTCTGAAATGCTGTGTTACTTTTATGCCAGATGTAACAGGACGCACACCACCCAAAAAGTTAAACTTTTGTTTCGTCAGTCCACAGAATATTTTCCCAAAAGTCTTGGGGATCATAAAGATGTTTTTTGGCAAAAGTGAGACTAGCCTTTATGTTCTTTTTGGTCAGCAGTGGTTTTCGCCCTGGAACTCTGCCATGCATACAATTTTTGCCCAGTCTCTTTCTTATGGATGAGTTATGAACACTGACCTTAACTGAGGCAAGTGAGGCTTGCAGTTCTCTAAATGTTGTTCTAGGTTCTTTTGTGACCTCTTAGATGAGTTGTCGCTGTGCTTTTGGGGTAATTTTTTTAGGCCGGTCACTCCTGGGAAGGTTCACCACTGTTCCATGTTTTCTCCATTTATGGATAATTGGCTCATTACTTTTTTCACATAGTTGTTAAGATGTTTGCATCATAGGTCCAGTGTACAGGGTTGTTGGTGAGGCTTAGAATGGTCCTTCAGGGCAGTTAGCTTAGTATTCACCTGTGAACCCATTCCTTTCCTTTTTCCTCTTTCTTCTTTTATAATACATCCTTCCACTATGTTTCTTTTCTATTCCCTACTAACCAATGTTATACTACTCCACTTTCTCTCCCTCATTCATAACTCCACCTCCCTTCACTCATTCACGATCAGTCAGCCCTACTCACCTACTCTCCCTCTGTCCTCCACCTATAATAACACCCACACCTATGCTGACATCAGTCCACATCTCTACAACACACCTACCATTCTCCTCTTACCTTTCAAACACTTGCCTACTCAGTGTAGTAATACTTCAGCTCTTAGATATGTAAAACTGACCAGTAAGCTCGGACAACTCCTGTTACACAGTATAGCACAAATTAAACTCCAGGCAGACATCCACCCCAACCCAGGACCACAAACCAACCACCCACCATGCCTAGCTGCTTCCCCACCCAGCCCTCCACCCGCCCTAGTCACCCTACTACTAAACATCATCCCTCCCCCACTTCCAAAAACCTACAAGACTCACCTGCTCTATCAATTTCAGCCTCCGTAGCATTAAGTAAAATTACTGAGTTCCATGCAACCTTTAACACCTATTCACCGGACATTGCTGCAATTACAGAAACTTGGTTAAAGCCACACATTAAAGACAAAGGCATAATTACAACTGGCTACAACATTATAAGGTTAGACAGACCAAACAAAAGGGGCGGTGGTGTTGCCATTATATATATAAAGACGCTCTCAAAATTGAACAATTGAACTGTGCTAACTCCGAAATCCTAACAACTTGCCTAGTAATAAACCCAAACAAAACTATTAATCTGAAGTAGGAGATTCATTTGTCTGCAACCTGTGGGTTATGGATCCGATATCGGATCCGAACCGGCATGGTTTACCAGCTATGGATCCAAGCTCTCAGCTCCTCCCCTCACCCATAATGCCCTGCTCTACCCTCATGACCTCAGATCTCGTTTGCCGCGCATGGTGACCGGATTGTTTCTCAAGCTAAGTGCTAGTTTTCAGTATTTAAATTGTAAAATTTAAGATTTTTTCTTGGTTATTTGTGTGAAAGTGTAGGTTTCCCCTTTGGTATATTTACTTTTTTTAGAGTTTAATCTAAAAGTTATATCCCTCCCCTTGCTGTTAGCGTAGTGTGTGTGTGTTGGGCCTGTGAGTGATTTTGTGTTTCTTTAGTTACTTTTTAGTTATAGTAACTACTGTTGTAGATTGGGATGTCTGTGCAACCCAAGTCTATTTTTTCTAAATGCTCCGAGTGTGGCCATAAGCTTTCCCCAGCTGATGGCCACACTGTGTTAGATGCCTGGGGGTTGAACACCTCACATCTGGATGTTCCATTTGTGCAGGGTTCAACCCCAGGGCATTGAAGGAGCGGAGGTCCAAGCTTGTTTTGGCGGGCCTTTTACCGCCGGACTCGGCCCCGACCTCCGCTCCTTCGGGAGTAACCGTACCACGGTTATTCCTTCTCGGCTCCCCTCCTCCTCCTGGGACTCAACCTCCCGTTTCTGGTTCGGAGGAGAGGATGCTAAGAAAGGACGGAGGGAGAAGCACCATAAGCGGCGGGCCGAGACCTCTGTTTCGGCCCTGCCAGCCAAGTGGGCTTCTCCCCCGGCTCCGTTGTCGGCTCGGTCTCCTCCTTCTCGGCTCCGGTCTCCAGTGTGTTTTTCACCGGGACCTGAGGAGGAGGAGACCCGATCTCCGTCGAGGCTATCGAGGAGGCACTCCAGGCCTACCTCGGTAGCCTCGTCGAGATCTACGTATAGCCTTTTGGATGCTGATCTGGACCGGATGATGAGAAGGTTCATCCAGGCCCAGATGCAGATGGGAGTGCTCTTGCCTCCCCCCCCCCTCTGGGGGGGAGCTCAACACCCTTTTTCAAACCGATTGCTCCTTCTCCGACCCGCTACCTGGGCTCGGAGCAGCTGGAGCCGAGCAGCTTCGGAGCCGGGAGTGGGTCGGCGCCGATAGTACTTTGTACTTCGGATCCGACCCTGCCCTCGAGTGCATCGGATCCGACCTCTTGGAGCCTGGATCCGAGCCTTGGATCCGGGGGGATCAGTGCTCCTTCGGCGCCGTCTGTGTCGGAGCGCACTGTCCCTTCGGATCCGAGCGCTTCGGCGCCGGCTCCGATCCACTCTTCGGATCCGAGGGGGAGCCGATTGTCAGATCCTTTGGTCGAGGTCGGCTCCCCTTCGGCGTTTGATGTAGTGGAGAGGGCCCTGTTGAGGGTCTCCAGACCCCCAGCACTTGTTTCGGCTCCGTCCCGCGCTCCCTCTGCACTGGGTCAGGCTTCCACCATCCGGCCCTTGGGACAGCCCGCTTCTGTGCCCCAAGCTGCTCCACTGGAACAGGTTGCTGCTTGCGAGGAGTCCTCTGACAGCCCCCCAGAGGATGTTCCTCGCAAGCATACGTGCAAAAGGAGGCACATTGACTCCCCCGAGTCTCTCACGGAAGACACGGACTTGGAGGAAGGGGAAGGCTCCCCACGGTCACCCCCCGAGGATGTCTCATTTGGGGACATCATGGAAATGCTCCGTATAAGGGGGGGGTGGTCTGCCCCCAAGTCTTCCTCGGATGAGTCCGTGTTCTTGGAGGCATTTGAAGCGGGCCCGTCTACCTCTTGGGTGTCCCCTCCTGCCGACCCCCTGGTGGACCTCATTACCACCAGGGCGTGGAAGGAACCGGACACCGTGGAGCCAATCCCTAAGAGGCCTGATAGGATCCTCAGCCCACCGTCCGACCGTGCCCATTGGAGTAAGGGGCCTCCGGTAGATGCCATGTTGGCGACGGCCACCAAGAGGGAACTTGCTCAGGAGAGTCCCTCAGTCCATCCCCCGAGCAAGGAGTCTCGGATGATGGACCGCTTGGGGAAGCGGATGTTTAGTTCAGCGACCTTCTCGGTAAGGGCGCTGAACTACCTGGCACACGTCATTAGGATGCAGCGAGATCTCATTAAAGAATACGCTGCATCTCCCCCAGAGTCCATGTCAGAGGAGGACAAGATGCTGCACTCCACCCGCATGGCCACTCTTAGATCAGTTACTAATACCTCTATGCGGCTACTCTCCCATGCTACGGAAGGCGCCGCTAGAGCCGCAGGGGCAGGCCTAGTCACTAGACGTCAGGCCTGGCTCCGTCACTGCGATTTTTCTGAGCCCTTCAAAGCGTCGTTTGCGAACGCCCCCTTTGATGGTTCTGCCCTCTTTGGCAAAACCGTTCACGACACTTTGACCCAGAGCGAGAAGGATGGGAAGACGCTGTCTGCCGTCGGAATCCGCTTCTCTGCACCCAGAGGCCCTACTCTAGGAACCAAAAGGGTCAGAAGAAGATGTGGTTCCGGAAGTCGCAGCAATCCCAGCCTGCTCCGGACAACCAGTCCTTCCGTGGCAGAGGAGGACAGGGAGGACGCCGCCCTAGAGGCAGAGGGGCTCCCAGGAACTTCGGGTCCAGAGAACCTTTCTCTGAACGGCCCGCGCAGCAATCCTGAGGGGTTGCCCGGCTGCTCCACTCTGGAGGCAGTCGGGGGACGTTTTTCGGGGCACCTAGCGGCATGGGAGTCCATAACATCAGACCGCTGGGTTCTCCAAATCCATATCCAGAGGATACCGCATCCCTTTTCTTCACTTACCAAAGTTGAAGTCCCTCCCAGACGTTCCACCCGGTCAACGGGAGGCCGCTTTGGCAGTAATTGGCCATCTGCTAAAGAAAAGAGCCATCCAGCCCGTCCCCCCAGACCAGATCTGATCAGGGTTCTACTCCAGGTTCTTTTTAGTGCCAAAAAAGACGGGGGAACTAAGACCAATTCTAGACCTTTCTCTCTTGAACCTGGTAGTCCCCAAGGAAAAATTCCGAATGGTCACTCTGCAATCTATTCTCCCCCTTCTGGGAGAAAATCACTGGATGTGCTCTATAGACCTCAAAGATGCGTACTACCACATCCTGATGGACAGGCGCTCCAGGAGGTTCCTCCGCTTCCGGCTGGGAGCCAGTCACTACCAGTTCCGGGTCCTTCCCTTTGGTCTCACCACAGCCCCCAGGGTGTTCACCAAAGTATTAGCAGTGGTAGCGGCCCACCTGAGGCTTCAGGGGGTACAGGTCTTCCCCTACCTGGACGACTGGCTTCTTACCGCCCCAACAAGGCATCTACTACTATTGGCGAGACTCCTTTCTCCATCTTGCTCCCTTTCTGGGCATTACAATAAATACGAAGAAATCCAACCTGGCACCCACACAGCTCTTAGATTTTATAGGGGCCAGGTTAGACACAAGGAGTTTAAAAGCCTTCCTCACTGCGGACAGAGTTCAAAATCTACAGCTCCAGGTGTGGGCCATTCTCCACTCAAGTTCTGTTCCGGCGGAGTTGGTCCTGAGGGCTCTAGGGTCCATGGCGTCTGCTATAGCACTTCTTCCTCTTGCCAGGCTCAATATGCGCATCCTCCAGTGGACTCTCTTAGTACAATGGTCATACCTTGCTCTCCCTATGCATCACCCCATTGCGATCAGCAAGGCTTGCAAGCGATCCCTCCTGTGGTGGATTCACTCCCCGGATCTCCACGGAGGCCGCCCATTTTGTGCTTCTCCCCCTCTCGCCACGGTGACCACGGACGCCTCCCGCCTCGGGTGGGGGCATTTCTTGGGCCGGACCGTCCAAGGGGCGTGGAGCGAATCAGAGACCTTTCTGCATATCAACGTTCTAGAGATGAGAGCAGTGCTCTTAGCGTTGCTAGCACTTCAGGACTTTCTTCCCTTGGGAACAATTGCGATTCAATCGGACAACATGTCGGTTGTCTGGTACATCAACAAGCAAGGGGGAACAAGGTCTTACCCCCTTTGTCGAGAAGCCATGAGAGTTTGGGAATGGGCAATCTCCACCAACCGCTTTCTAATAGCAACGCACATTCCGGGTCGGTCCAACATCCTGGCGGACAAGCTCAGTCGCACCATTCTGACCCCTTATGAGTGGTCTCTCAATTTTCAAGTAGCGGAACGCATATTCGCACGGTGGGGAACTCCTTCATGCGATCTTTTTGCCTCTCCCTCAAACACCAAGTGCGACAGTTTTTTCGCTCTGATACCCCCTCCAGGAGGTTCTCCAAGAGACGCTCTGGTGCATGCTTGGCCACCCGGTCTTCTGTATGCTTATCCACCCTTGCCTCTGATGCTCCAAGTTCTTCAGAAAGCCTCTCGGGTGGGTTGCAGAATGATTCTCATTGCTCGGTTTTGGCCTCGACAGATCTGGTTCCCCTTTCTAAGGTCTCACTCGGTGAATCCTCCTTGGATTCTAGATCCCATTCCGGATCTGATATCCCACCCATCCTGCATATCTCCTCCGAACCTGGACAACCTGAAGCTGACCGCTTGGCTGTTCCAGTTCCACTCTTGATCAGGACTCCCGGTATTTCGTCCCCTGTTAAGGCTATCCTGGTGGCAGCTCATAAACCGTCCACTAGGAAAGTCTACCGCAGCAAGTGGAAGCGGTTTTCTTTGTGGGCGGAGCGGCAAGGCCTGAATCCCTTCACGGTTCCTCTCCCTGTAGTGCTTGACTTTCTAACCTCTCTTTTTAACGATGGTGCCAGAAGTTCCACAGTCAAAGTACAACTGGCGGCAATTTCTCATTATCACATTGATCATGACTCTAGTCCACTTATGTCAGCCAAGTTGTGTAAAATTTTCCTTAAAGGTACTTTCCTTCTCAGGCCCCCTGTGAAACAAGCGGTTCCTCCTTGGGACCTCTCCTTAGTTCTCCAGGCCTTGACCGCCCTTGAACCAGCGGCTACGGTGGATCTCAAATTCTTGTCTTTCAAGACAGCCTTTTTAGTAGCCATTACATCGGCCAAGAGAGTTTCAGAGCTCCAAGCATTATCAGCTAAACCTCCTTACTTGGTATTTCATCCGGACCGTGTTTACCTCAGGACCAACCCGTCCTTTCTTCCTAAAGTAGCTTCTGAAGCAAACATTAATCAATCCATTAACCTCCCTGTTTTCTTTCCTAAATATGAAAACAAAGGTGAATACAAGCTTCACTCCTTAGATGTTCACAGGCAACTTAGATTTTATCTAAACAGAACGGCTGGTCATAGGCAATCCGACCAGTTGTTTATTTCCTTTGCTAAATTTAATTTGGGCAAGCCAATTTCTAAAGTTTCTCTGTCTCGCTGGATTTCACAGTGTATCTTATTGGCTTATCAAGCTTCAGGAAGGCCCGCACCGGAGGGTGTACACGCCCATTCAACCCGGTCAGTATCTACCTCGGCAGCCTTTAAGGCTAGGATTCCTCTAGATGATATTTGTGCAGCAGCCACGTGGGCTTCATCTCATACTTTTATTTCCCACTATAAGTTGGATCTTGCATCTAGGGGTAGAGCATCATTTGGCTCCGCGGTGCTCCGGAATATCCTTCCATGATGGCCGCCCAAGATTCAGGTAGCTGGGGACCCTTGCAGACAAATGAATCTCCTACTTCAGATTTAGAAGTTATGTACTCACCATAACGTTCCATCTGAGTAGGTGTATTCATTTGTCTGCAACCATCCCGCCCTCCTATCCCCCTGGCCTTTCAATTTCCTGCATATTATGTGTTACCCTTTTCAGGGTGTTCTTGCTGTTGGCAAACTCGATCTGAGGTCATGAGGGTAGAGCAGGGCATTATGGGTGAGGGGAGGAGCTGAGAGCTTGGATCCATAGCTGGTAAACCATGCCGGTTTGGATCCGATATCGGATCCATAACCCACAGGTTGCAGACAAATGAATACACCTACTCAGATGGAACGTTATGGTGAGTACATAACTTCTAATTATCCTAACTGCCTATCTCGCCCTTGGCAATAACCTACCCACCATTGAAAATTTACTTTCTTGGGCATTAACTAATTTCAACCAAGCAACTACAAATAGGTGATTTCAACCTCGATTGGCACTCCTGCAGCTCCAACAACCTCTCCCTTTTCCCAAGCCTCTTCATCTTCACCAAAACCATATCCTGTCCAACTCGGTCAACTAAACACTCCAAAAGGGATTCATATTACATTATTGAAAGATAACATAATTGAACGTTCGAAACATCGAAACGGCCTCATATCAAAGCTTTTATTGTAGGGGACTGTGCCCCCCACACCTCCTGCTAAATATGTATTCCAACTATGAGATCGCACTACAGTGAGGAAAGGGCAAATATCCCAATCTTCACTGTACTGTGATCCCACAATGCAATCTTCAAAATATGGCCGTTTCAAAGTTCTGAGCCTTCGATTACGTTATCTTTCGATAACGTAATAGGAACCCCTCCAAAAGGTAGTCTGTACTAGATTGAATACTAACAAACCCAACCTAGGTTACCTAGCAGACTGCCTTCCAGACTCCCTCAGTGACCTCTCACTTACCTTCCTGTACAGAAAATGAGTACAGACACAAACCAGAATAATATATAAACTTATCCGAAAGAAGAAAAATTTCTCCCCTTCCACTTTTAATCTAGTACTTCAACAAAGCAACTGATCTCTTCTTAGAAACCTCCGACTAGATCAGGCTGTACATTCAACAATACCTTTCTTAAAATACTAAATAATCTCGCACCCACAAAAAAAATAAGATCAAAACCTAAGAACATACCTTGGCTAACAAAAGATACCAAATCACTACTGAAACGTAGAGACAGGGCATGGTTAGCTTACCACACCACCAAAGATGAAACAAACCTCATGACATATCAACAGCTCCAAAACCAGGCTAAGAAACAAAATCAGACAAGCAAAATTACTTCCAATCATGTCAATCATCCACAAAATTGTTGGCAAAATATTAAAAAAAAAAAATACATTTTATGCATCGCCAATTAGCTAGGGTTAAACTGTTTTTGGTGCCATAAAGTCTGCTTTTCAAATGTTCCCTTAGAACTAGCCAGTTTTTTAGTTTTAGCACTCAAATCTGTTTCTTTGAGCTCAACACTTGTTCAGAACTCGTTGTAAGCACTAAATAAGCTACAAATTACTACAGCACTCAACTTTCCTCACTTGTCTAGAGGAAAACCGTTTTTAGTAATTAATAAATAAGCACTTATCCAGGCATGTCTATGGGTCAGCTCCCGGTGTTTTCTCCTGTCTACCTGATTATTCTGGGCATCTTGGGGCAATGCAGCAATTGTCTAATGTACGCAGACAACCCTCTCCTCCTACCACCCAACATTACAACCTGTGAGAGATGCACTTAAATAGCCAAACTGGGAAGCAAAGCTCTCTTCATCCAAGACTGGAATAGACAGTCAAAAGGAGAGGTTGACCACACCATACTCCTCACATAGTCCCTGAAAATCTACACCACCAAAACACAAACATAGAAACACCAAACACAAACCTACATTCACGGAGGCTCTCAATAAAAATCTGTCCAGGCAACAGGTAACTTCAAAGCAGAAACGCAAGCAACCTCCACCCCCCAACACAACCCAAATAACACATAGCCCACAAACTCAGTGTGCCACTCCACTACAGCCCATAAGGCATAACAACGTACCCAACACTCTAGTTATAGGTGATTCTATAGTCAGGCACACTGATGTTCCACTCACCAGGCTAAACAAGGAGAAAATTACTGTCAGCTGCTTGTCAGGTGGCAGGATCCGCCACACCACTCACACACTCAGGTCACTCCACAACAAGTGCAAATATGACTCTTTCTTTGTCCATGTTGGTGTGAATGACCTGAGATGTACCTCCCTGGACTACATGAAAAGAGACATGGAGGAGTTCTTCGATCTTGTATCTGAGGCAGGTATGACCCTAGCCCTGAGTAGCATCCTGCCATCACCCAGAATGATACCACAGTACAAGGACAAAATGATTGACTTCAGCAATTGGCTAAGCTTCTGGTATCATTCTAAAGGGATCCAGTATCTCTCTGCATGGGATGACATGATCAACAGACCACGATGCTTTGTCAGAGATGGCCTGCACCTGTCACCTTTGGGATTCCGGATACTGGCTAAGGCTCTTGCCACCCCTATAGTGCCTTTTTTAGGCAAGGTTCAAATGACAAATTCTCCACCGTAAGAGATACAAGCAAGCAAAATCTGAGGGTAATGCTAATCAGTGCTAGAAGTCTAAACCTCAGAATGCACTCACTTGAGACACTCCTTAAATTGGAGAACATAGACATCTGTGCAGTGACAGAGACCTGGTTCAAGGCTCCAGAGAGCACCCCTGCATTACCAGGCTATAATTCATACCACACCTTTCAGCCACCTAACCTGGACCGAAACACTAAAGGTGGAGGCGTGTCCATATTCATTAAGGATATCCACACCTCCAGGCTAGTTGCTCAGCATAATGCATCCAAGATTATCCAAGTGCAATCCAAATTGTAGCTTGCTACACATCCCCCACCATGCCTCAGAATTCCCACTCCTCATTTCTTGATACACTGGAAAATATTAGGGTACAACCTAACACCCTAATATGGGCGATTTCAACTACCCCACCATTAACTGGGAAAACTATTCATGTACCAACTCTTTTGCTCAACGTTTTCTGGAATTCATAAATTCCAATGCCTTGGATCAGCTTATCCACACCTCCACCAGGGGCATCAGTATCCTAGACCTGGTCATTACCAACATGGGCGACTGGTGTTCCACACCGGAGGTCAGTTCCTTGTTGGTCAGATCCGACCACAAGCTAATCACCCTAGACATCCACATCTCACCCCCACCTGTCATTAGGGAAACCACCGTTAAAAAATTCTCCAAAGCCAGCTTCACACTTCTTAAGAAAGACGTGGCAAACTAACGACACCCGTGCAGACGGACAATAGAGGTACGACTGCTGAATCCTACACAAATGCACTTTATAGGCACTTACACAAGTGCATGGATCGTGCTATCCCTAACAGAACCAAGATGCTATCCTCCAAAAAAAAAGAAGCCAATCTGGTGGTCCCCTGCCATAAACAAACTCTACAACAGAAGAAAGAAACTGCTGCAAAAAAAGAGTAAAATCCCTTGATTGGAGAAACTCCCTGGTCAGCCTGAGTAAGAAGCTGAGATCCCTCATAAAATCCTCCAAAGCTAGTTACGAAAACAAAATCGCCACTGTTTCTAAAGACAACCACAAAGCCTTCTATAACTGTCAAGAATCTCAATGGCGACACTCAGATCTGCTCTGCGTTACAGCACAATGGCACTAAATATACAGAACCAGCTGATATTGCCAATATCCTGGCAGATAGGTTTAGTGCTAACTTTACCCCCCCCCCCCCCCCAAAGGGCCCATCTCTGTACCGGAAGAATGCAAAGTTCCTTTAATCAAGGCTGCACATGTAAAAACCAAACTCTCCAAAGCCAAGAACACAACATCCATGGGACCTGACAACATCCCAGTTGCATGAACTGCAGAACGAACTGGCACCCCACCTAAGTACCATGTTCAGTCATAGCCTCACTTCAGGCTTTCTGCCCACTGAATGGCGCACAGCGATGGTTATTCCACTCCACAAAGAGGGATCCACCACGGACCCCAGGAATTACCATCCCATTAGCCTGACGAGCCTGGTCTGCAAGGCCACGGAACGTATTATCATGGAACTTATAAACAAAGCCATTGGTAATCTCCAAACTCTGGACCCCACCCAGATCGGGTTTGTAAAAGGCAGATCATGTCTCCTAAACCTGATAGACTTCTTTGAAGCAGTCGCCAAAGCCATAGATATGGGTAAGGTGGTCCACACTGCCTATCTAGATCTCTCCAAGGCTTTTGACACCATCCCCCACTCTGAAGTTATAGATAAACTCCCTAAACTAGGTATAAATACCTGTGTCACAAGGTGGGTTGCCAACTGGCTCACTGACAGAACCCACACTGTGAAAGTAGCAGACTGCAAATCTGACTTCAGACCAGTGACAAGTGGAGTACCACAGGGTTCAGTTCTGGGTCCTCTCCTGTTTGGTATCTACTTCTCTGAAGTACAGGCTAACACAGAAGGTCTTTGGCTGATGAAGTTCGCAGATGACTGCAAACTAGGAGCCATAATCGAAACTCCTAACAATGTGGACATCCTACAAAAGAGCCTCACTGAGACAGATGCTTGGTGTCAAACCCATGGCCTCAAGCTCAATGCCAAAAAGTGCATTGTCATCCCTTTTGGTAAAAACTCTTTACCCATTAACTACCACATAGACAGTAGTCTATTTAACACCGAAAGTGTGATAAGAGACCATGGGACACAGGTGGACAGTAGTCTCTCCTTTGATAATCCCATCACCACAATAGTCAGGAAATCCTTCTATGTGGCACACCTCATCACAAAAGGTTTCTCGTCCAAGAAAATAGAGGTCATTGTTCCCGTCTACTCGTCACTCATTAGACCCATTATAGAGTACAGTGCCCCTTTTGGTATGTACCTCTCAAGACATCAACAACTGGAAAGGCATCAGAAATACCTCACAAAGAGGATTACCGGCCTCAAACAGATGCCCTACGCAGACCCTGTCAAAAAACTCCAGCTTTACTCCGTCGCATATTGCTTACTCAGTGGTGATCTCAGCCTAACATACAAAGCTATGTCAAACCCAGAGCTCTTGGACATGATACACTTAAAGAAATCCCAATCCCTCCAAGTTGCGTGCTCTAGGGACCTAAACCTTGTCACTACAATAAACAGAACATGCTGGAGGGATAGATTCCTGTCCCAGAGACTTCCCTTACTTTGGAACAAACTACCTATCTATATCAAACAAAGCTCCTCATTAGCAGTCTTCAAGAAAAATCTTGATTGGATGGGAAATAGGAAGTTCACCTCATGGATCACTTCTGTGGCTCTGCTCGACAGGGGCACAGGTAAATAATTTTCTTGGGTGGTGAAAGCCAGGGTACCTTTTTGGCTAGGCTTATGTAGGCACTAGGGCCAATAGCATAGTATCTACCTATGAATCCCCCACCAGCCACCTCTAATGTAACTGACCCCATAGCTACACAATTCAACACCCACTTTATTAATGCAATCACATCACTTCTAGGTAATCAGACAAAACAGCCTCTTGCTGTACCCTGTCCCTCTTCAGATTCCCCCAACTTTTTCTCCTTTACTCCAGTCCAAACTAGCTACATAAAGCACTCCTTTCTAAGCTTAGACCCTGCAGTCTAGCAGCAGACCAACTACCCAGTGAATTCCTTAAAATTTCCACCCCCTCAGTTGCCTATCCTATATCAATCCTGATCAGTTGTTCAATCTCAGAAAAAATATGTCCCCTATCTGTAGAAAATACCTCACATCATTCTCCTAGACAAAGGCGGACCCTCTAAAGATCTAACAAACTACCATCCCATAGCCATCCTCTCCCATCTAGCTGAAATCTTAGAAAAATGCATTCACTCCCAACTCCTTACCCATTTCCCCAATTGTAACCTCCTCTCCCCCACTCACCATGGTTTTAGACGAAAACATAGTACCAGCACTGCCCTACTGTCTTTTACTAACACCATCCATATTCTCATAAATGAAGGCCAGATCATCTCTTTCATATTCCTTGATATGTCAAAAGCCTTTGACACCATTTCCCACCAAATCCTACTCTACAACTGTCAACATATGACCTTAGTACAACTGCCCTGTCCTGGTTCCATAATTATCTCTCTAACCATCAGCAAGCCATCAAATGGGAACATACCCATTCCCCCTTCTTCCCATCTTTGTAGGAGTACCCAAAGGTTCCATACTTGGCCCCCTTCTGTTTACAGTTTTTACTGACAACCTCAGCTCTGTAACCCAACTAGCCTCCATAGTCCAGTACGCTGATGATTCCGCACTTGTCTGCTCAGCCCCTATTCCCCAGGAATTTCAAACAAAAATGCAAACATCTTTTCAGGATATAGAAAAATACCTCACTAACCATCAACTCATACTGAACCCAAACAAAACCAAGTTAATAGTTTTCAGTTATAACAAACCCAGAACATGCCAGTCCCCACTAATAATACTTTCCACAAATGGAACCAAAATAGAACCCACAAGCCAAACCAAACTTCTAGGTGTAACAGTAGATGATAACCTAAGATTTGATAGCCAGATCTCCCTCACTGTCAAAAAAAGTCCAGTCCAAACTAGGCACCCTATGTAGAGTCAAATCGTACCTTACTGAAAGTGCCAGACTACCCACTGGCTGCTCACAACTACTTTTCGCCCTCCTCTGTGGATCCCAATTATTTACCAACCTACGTAAAACAGACCTAAATGATCTAAAACCCTGCTACAACAAAATTGCCAAATTCGCTACAGGCCACTCGTACAGAACCCACCACTGCTCAATACTCTCCCAACTCAACTGGTTAGAACTCCCAAACCTTCTAGCCTTCAACCAACTGTCCATAGCCCACAAAATAATTCACCAACCAAATGACTGCCCTGCACGTACTATCCTAATCCAACCCAATATAAATCTCAGATCTTCAAACAAACTAATGTTAAAGATTACCCAACCCCACAACATGCAAGACACCTTCCTCTATTCTTATAAAATTGGCAAGCTCTGGAACAGTCTTCCTCAACCTATAGCTAAAAACCTTAACTATCATGAGTTCAAACACCTCCTGAAAGAACTTCTAGCAAAACACTGGCTCTGCTGCTGTCATACTTCTGGCTAAGTCCACCTGCTTCCTACCATATTTCCTGTTACTGCTCCCTCTCCAAACTAGCTCGTACCCCACAGCTACTATTGTTGTCTGCACATGGCTAACTTGTTTCAACACTTTCTTTTATTTTGTTCTTATTAGCAACTAAAATTGCTCTTACATCCTAGGCAATAAAAATGTTCTCACATTATAACCATTACTGTCACTGTTTACCTAAAATATGTCTCCTTGTAAACACTGAATGGTCACACACCCTGTTTTTGAAATTGTAATATTTGTCTTTACGATGGAGTGATTGTTTTACTGTTAATTTACACTGTTAATTCATCTCAAACTTTATTAATATTCTTTATATTGTTAGTATTCTTAGTGTACTCTACTGTATATACATCACAAACATTATTAGTATTGTTAATACTGTTAGTATTATTAGTTTTTTATGCTGTATGTCAGGAGCTTTTCTCCCCTGGTCTCCATTGAAAATGGGCCTTGTGCCCAGTCAGACATTACCTGGTAAACAAATGAAATAAAGAAAATAAAAAAAAATAATGTATACATGCTGTCTGCTGGATGAGTATTGGTGTTCTGATGAAGTCTTTGCTTTATTTAAGAGGAAAGCACTAAACGCATTAAGGCTGAATTTCTTACTCAGTTTTTATTTTTTTTAGTGTTTTAGTTTTGTGCCTTGTTTGTTGCAGCCAAAATTTTGAGTTTAACAGTTTAAAAACAAATGGGACTTTTATCTGTCAGTATGCAGTGTAGCTCTCCTTCAGTATAAATCTGTATCTGATGTTGTCTTTTTTTTATCTGTTCCTGAATTGCTGGCGTCTCTGATCTGACGTCGGACATCTCTATAGATTTTGACTCCGCTTGAGCTCCTCCCCTTAACCATAATCCTCGAAAGGTTTCCATGCCACCCTCAATCTCCTCATCTCTCTTGTCAACTAGGAAACTAACTAAAGTAGATGTGATCAGGATGATGAGCAAGTATCTTAGGACCCAGATTCAGTTAGGAGTTTTACTGTCTCTAGCTCCCATTGGACCTATGAGCCTACCACCAGCTCAGTCCCAACTACTGTCTCCTTTTCTCATCTGTCCTGTGGTTTTTGAGTCATTGGACCTGAGTGTTCTGAGTTTGTCTGTGTCTGATCTGAAGGCTTGGCCTTTGTCGATTCCAGCTGCAGTTCTTATACAGTTGGCACTGACACTGTCAGAGCCAGGCAGCCCAGCTCTCACCTTTGCATCGTGACAGGATCATAGTGATGTTCTGAGTCATCCTGAGCAGGTGGCTCCTGCTAGGGCAGTCCTTGCTTCTCCCTTTGAAGTAATGTGAGAGCATTTTCCACCTCCATAAACAAGGCATCCTTACCTCCCCTCAGGTCTACTCCCACCACAACTGTATGCTTTGGCCCTTGAGTCTCTTTATCCTGTCCCATCAGAGCAGTAGGCTCGTTCAAGCCCTGGAGACTGTCGTCATTCAGGACTCAGCTCACACTTCCAAGTCCTGCGTAGAGCATCCTACTGGGGAGCCCCATCAGAAGCATACTTGCAAAGGGTGACATTTAGATTCCCCACAAGAATCCTTGACAGAAGACAGTGACTTCGATGAACGGGAGGGGTCCACCAGATCACCACTTGAGGATGTCTTCTTTGGTGAAATACTCAAACTTTTGAAGCAGAAAGGTGGTTGGTCTCCTAATCCCCCCCCAGGAGTCAGTGTTTCTTGAGACTTTCAGAGCAAGATCAGCTGTGTCCCGGCTAGTCCCACTGGTGGATGAGATGGTAAACATCTTCTGCGGGGCTTGTAAGGACCAGGATGTTCACGGCACCCATGCCCAAGAGGTCAAAAAAAACCTCATTATGCCAAAGGATCAGGCTCATTGGAGCAAGGGACCCCCATTGGATGGACTGGTGATAGCAGGAACCACCAAGAAAAATAATGCAGAACAGAGTTCTTGTGTCTGTCCCCAACTGGAGAATCCAGGGCATTGGACAGATTTAGGTAGGGGGTTTATCTGTCTGTGACCTTTGCCCTCACGTCACTGAAGTACTTGGCACACGTTACAGGATTTCAGAGGGACTTGATAAAGGAGTTTTCCAATGCCCTCTTGTGGTCCATGTCTGAGGAGGACAAGAAGATGGTTTATTTGCAACTGGCCACCCTGCAGTCACTTTCAAATGCCTCTATCAGTCTGATTTCACATGCTTTGGAGGAAAGCTTTGAGAAGCTACAAGTTCAATAATTGTTGTGAGACAGCATGCCTGGATATGCTTTCATAATTTTGCTGAGCCTTTCAAGCCATCATTCATCAATGCTCCCTTTAATGGATCCATCTTGTTCAGCCCCAAGGTGCAACAAACCCTGTCTAGGAGTGAACAGGATGGGTAGACATTATCTGCTGTAGGAATATACCTCTCTGTCCTTCAAATGACTTTTTCATGAAACCAGAGAAAGGGGGTAGTAGGATGTGATTCCATAAGTCACAAGGGTCTTCCCAGAACTCCTATGGGGACAGGTACTGTAGCACTCTAGCAGTAGATGTCACTCACATAGGAGAGGAGGCCCACAACACCAGGGCTTCAGAGGTCCTTTCTTTGAAAAGCCCTTCCAGCGCTCCTGAAAGTTTACCCAACTGTTGCACTCAGGAGGCAGTTGGGGGGTGCTTATCCCTGCACCCGGAAGCCTGGATAGTCATCACCAAAACTATTTGGGTTCAGCGGATCATATCCAGGGATTATTACATATGTTTTTTTCCCTTCAGACTCCCAGTTGGTCTACAGAAATTCCTAACAATTCCACTTAGTCAGAGGAAAGCAGCAGCTACAGAAATATAAAAACTGCTGGCAAAAAGAGTCATCCAAATGGTCCCCCCTTTCCAGCAAGGATTCAGAACTTACTCAAGGTTCTTTTTGATGCCAAAGAAAAAATGGGTACCTGAGACCTGTCTTAGATCTCGGCAAGTCGAACCAGTTTGTCAAGTGATCAAAGTTCCGAATTATCACAGCTCAATCCATACTGCCAATGATTTGCAAGGACGATGGGATGTGCTCAAGAGATCTCCAGGATGCATACTGTCACATCAAAATAGTCAGGTGATCCAAGAGATCTATGGGAGCCAGTCACTATTAGTTAAGGAACCTACCTTTGGCCTCACCACAGCCACCAGGGTGTTCATCAAGTGTTTGGCAATGGTTGCAGCTCACTTGAGACTGATGGAATTCAGTGTTTGCATATCTCAATAAGTGGCTCTTCACTGATCCCACCAAGTCTCTACTGATTCAAGGCAGGAACAGCTTGCTCCAACTATGTCTTCAACTAGGCATCACAATGAACTACTCCAAGTCTCAGCTCTCCCCCACTCAAGTCCTGGAATTCATCGCTGGTAGTGTGGATACAGTGGCACAGATCACAAGCTTACTGCAGATGAGGTTAAACGCTTTACAGAGTCGGGCATCTCACATTCTCTCTTTCCTGTCCACTAGCAAGGTTTGTATTGCAACTTCTTATATCTCTGGCATCTTCCATAACTCTGGTACCTTTAACAAGGTACTACATGAAGGTACTGCAGTGCAGTTGTCAGTAAGGCGAGACCCCCAGTCCACTGTGATATGGATTACAAAGATTTGTAGGGAACATTTAGCCTGGTGGATCACTGTAAAAGAAGTTTCTCAGGGTCTTCCTTTTATCCTTCTGGCACCCCGAGCCATGGTGACTATGGATGCCTCCCAACTAGAATGTGGTGGGGAGGGGGGGCATTACTTGGGGGGACAGTCCAAGGCACTGGCTTCACATAAGTGTCCTGGAATAAGGGCAGTCCTATTAGCTTTGCAGGCATTTCAAGATGCTCTCCCTCCAGGGGTGGTTGCTATTCAGACAGATAATATGTCGGTATTCTGGTACATCAACAAGTAGGGGGGGAAGACCTGCTCCTACCCCTTACGTCAGAAGGTTTTGAGAGTATGGCAGTGTGCAGTCTCTTCTGGCAGTGTGTATCCCGGGGAAGTTCAGCTTGCAAAGTGGTAAGTACTAAGTACAACTCGTAAGTGGTCTCTCAACCCTGTGGTGTCAGAAGCAGTTTTCATCAGTGGGGCCAGCCATGCTGTAAATTCTTCACTTCCCTGTCAACTCCAAGTGCAGCAGGTACTTCACCCTGATCTCCCCAGAGGGGGAGTTACCAAGACACTCTTTGATTTACGATTTGTCTCACTGGGCTACTTTACATATTTTCTCCTACTCCTCTAACTCCCAAGTTTCTTCAGGAAGCATCTCACCAGAAGAGCAAAGTAATTCTTAATGCCCTGTTCTGGCCTTGACAAGTATGGTTTCCCCTCGTGTGGCCTCATCTAGTACATCCTCCCAGAATGTTGGATCCACCCCAGATCTCCTGTGTTATCCATCAGAATTAACTCATCCAGACAATCAGACCTTCAAATTAGCCACATGGTTTCTCCACTTTTTTTTTTTTTTTTTTGCTTCTGTTTCCATCAGCTGATCTAGTTATTCTGAGATAAAGGTCCAACTTGCAGCCATCTTGATTTCTCACATACGAAATAACCATTCGTCCCTGGCATCAGCAAGATTATATGAATCCTTTCTTAAACGTGCCTTCTTACTGCGACCTCCTGTCAAGGATCATGGGATTTAGCAACACTTCTTCAAGCACTGACTCAGTCTCCCTTTGAAATAGCTGCCAGGATGGACTTTAAGTTTTTGTCTTTAAAAGGTATTTTTCTGGTTGCGATCACCTCAGTCAGATGGGTGTCAGAACTCCATGATCTGTCTTCTTAGCCACCATACCAGATCTTTCACAAAGACATGGTGTCCCTCCATACTAATCCTTCCTTTTTACCTAAAGTGGCTTCAGAAACTGCTGTAAATCAGCCCGTCAGCCTTCATATTTTATTTCCAAATGTTTCCATCAAAGGAGAACACATGCTGCACTTGATGGATGTTCATAGACAGCTCAGATTCAATCTCCATAGAACTAAAGATTTCAGAAAATCGGACCAGCTGTTTGTTTCCTTTTCCAAAGTTAAATTGAGCAGGTCTGTCTCAAGTAACTTTGGCCAAATGCCTCACTGAATTAATGTCTTTTGTTTATATGAAGAAAAGGTTGACACTGCCTAAACCTCTTAAGGCTCATTTCACCAGATCTTTGGCCATATCATCTGCTTTGTGGTCCAGGGCTTCCATAGATGACATTTGTACAGGCACCACTTTGTTTTTGCCCATTTATAAATTGGGCATTTTGTCTAAAAATAGGGCAGCGTTTTGCTATGCTGCACTTTGGAAAATACATGCAAGAATGATCGCAGTAAGACAAATGTCATCAAATGTACAAAAAATATCCACAGTAAAAACCATAGACGACCACCAGCTCAGGCTCAAATAGTTTGTAAATAATGTATTACTAATTAAACAACAATAAAACAACGGTTCAAAGCAAGTGTTAAAACAAAAGTAAACGTTTTCACAGCACGTAGCTGCTTCATCAGAAAATAAAACAAACCTGACACCTTCTTTCATAAAAAGCTATTAAGCAACCAATCAATATAGTTAAATTACAAAGAAGAACCGCTGTTCCAAAGCCATAAAACGGTATTTTAATGAACCAAAATGTGATGATGTTTCTGTAACATTGGAAACGAAACGCTTACATTTTGGTTCATTAAAATACCGTTTTGTGGCTTTGGAGCAGTATTTCTTCTTTTTTCAAAATCATTAAATTAGTCATCTGATACAGCCGTTCATAAAAAACAGTGGGGGGGGGGGGGCTAACCAATCAACTCAGTGAATCAGGCCTCTGTTCTTAAGCATTGGTTTAAGGGATACATGCCTATTTAAGCTAGGATGCCTGTCTGCATTTAACATAACAATCCATTTCATTTCACAACGTTCCGTTCTATTTTTAATGTAACTGCCCCTCTGATTAAGCCTAATCATTTCAAGGACTGCAAATTTAAACCTATGCTCTGGACTGCATTCTAAAATATTCTTTGCCAAGGAAATAGTTTACCTTTTCTCATATCGCCAACATGTTCTAATATTCTTTCCTTCACAGTCCAATTTGTCTCGCCCATGTAATAACATTCTCAGGTAGAACAACATGCATAGTAAACAACATTCCTAGTTTTATAATCTGCATAAAATCTAAATCAACCTTAACCATGCATAGTAAATAACATTCCTTATTTTATAATTTGCATAAAAATCTGAATTAGTCTTAATATCTGTAGCAGTAATGGTAATGCATTTAGTTCTCAAAATAAAGCTGGAACCTGAACAGGACCAACAGAGAAACATCCCTAGTCTTTCAGATGAAGGAACAGGCTGCAACTGATGCTCCCTGTAGTATAACCGCTGTTTAACAAAGAGATTTTTCTTAAATGAGAATTTTGGAGCAGAAGCTAATAACTTCGCTACATCTTAATCTGCCGTGAGCACAGACCAGTGTCTTCTAACAGCATCACAAGCACCACTGATATTACTAGAAAAAAAGTAAAAAACAATCGAGACCTGTATTCATTACTTGAGTCTGAGACAGAATCAGTAACATCTTCAGCAAAAAAAGGGTGGGCACTAGTGCTCCTTAAAGAGAGAACAAATTCAGTAGTATGTGTATCAGCTTCTGAGTAGCCCCTATTAATAAAATCTCTAGCTGTCCGATCTAGTGCTTCCTTGGCAGTGCTGTCAGCATCATGTAGAAGCACAGTCCTAAGAACTTGCCCTTTCAGTACATTTCTAGATACATGTTGGGGATGCATACTTGATTTATCTAAGAGATTGTTGTGCTTACAAAGAAAACACTGTAGTGTTTAGGTCTCCTAGCTCATTCCTGTGAACAGGGACATATAGAAAAAGTCTACAACAGTATAGGAAAATTGATAACTTAACCTGAGAAATGTGGTAGTAGTATGTAGATACTCAACAAAATCACATAAGTTGTCATCAGTACCTCTCCACACCATAAAAAGGTCATCAACAAAAGTGCCTATAATAACATATATTGTCAGTTAAGGGATTGTTATTATGCACATTCTCAGCTTCCCATTGTGCCAATACAATGTTTGCACATGAATAGTCCCCATCGCAACTCTGAACTTTTGTAGATAAAACTCATTTATTTATTTATTTATTTATTTATTTATTTATATTTGTTGACCGGGAGTGTCCGACTGGATGTAGGTCCATTTTCAGCAGAGGCCCAGGGAGAAAAGCTCCACAGTTAAAATAAACAGACAGTAGTTACATTGGATTACATAGCGATTAACAATTTACACAGCAATTACTTACAACGTATTTACAGATGAAGAACATAGTAAGTCAGTAGACAACTAGAATCTTTATCTGTGAAGTACATAACGGACATTAACAAATGTTAAAATAAGAAGTTCCTGCTGTATAATAAGTACTAGGCTTATGAGCATCTGAGCTTGCTATAATCAAGGTAGTTAGTGGAGTGGAAAGAAAGGTAATGGTTGGATGGGGTGGGTGATATTAGAGTGGGAGTTGCAAGGGCATATGCAGCATGTTTTTAGGTGCGCTTTTAGTAAAAGTTTTGAAGTGGGTGCATGATGGTACCGAGGTAATTGTGGGTGGGAGGGAGTTCCATAATTTGGCTATGGTGCAAGAGAATAGTGCTTCACCAGCAGAGTTATTGGCTTTAGTGATCTGCAAGTGATTTTTGTTGCTGGCTCTTGGTCTGGTGGTGCGATAGGGTTGGAGTAGATTCTGTAGGGATGAGACATTTAGTGGATGGTTTACTAGTTTGTGGGCGAGTGAGAGTTGATACCATTGAAGGAGGTGAGGGAGTTCAAGCCAGCCCAGTTCAGAAAGTGAGAGAAAGTGGTGACTATGGTAGGATGCCCCTGTGGCAAATTTGGTGATTTTGTTGTAATGTTGTCACGAAAAATCAAAACTGTTCTTGAGAATCAACTCAAGCAATGTGCAAATAAAAAAAAACTTCTTGTTATGACATATTGAGCCACAGTTAAAAGTAAGAATAACCAGTCAGAAAGGGCAAAAAATGAAGAAAGAAAGCGTTATTTTCAGCCAGTAAATGTATATCAAGATACAGGTACTGGCCAGCGGATTCGGTTGTAACAGCTCCTACAGTCATGGAGAATTACAATGTCAGGAAAAAGTTTATGAAAAGCAGTCAAGGATGGAACGGGAGAAAGAAGTTTATGGAAGTAAAAGGTACTTATTTTGACTGATTTTTTTAAAATTAATTTGTCATCCAAACTGTTGAATTTTGACGAGTTGCAAGTTTTAAGAAGAGGTTGGACTTTTGTTCCTGCGGCAAGAGCAGTAATTTGTGACACTGTAAATAATTTAAGAGATTATGTTATAAGACTGAATTTAAAGTCTATTTTTGAGAGTAATGCTGATAATTCATATGAATTGACAAAATGTAGTTGTTATAATCTGCCTGTAAAATCTGTTTGAAGCTTTTTGGCAGTGACTGAAAAACAGCTCAAAGAATTGTTGAATGCTAAGCCTGGGAGAACTGTTTTAATTTAAGTAAAAATGAATACTTAGCATTCAAAAATTTGAAAATTAAGATGATTCTGTAATCATTATTAAAGCTGATAAAGGTAATTCTTTGGTAATATTAGATAGGAATAATTATAACAAGAAAATACATATGTTACAAGATGTTAAATTGTATAAAAAGTCAGTCTTCTTGAAATTAAAAATTCCTACAGTTTGACTCCCTGATAGAAGAATGGTTATATGAGGGGAGAACTGGAGTTAAGGAGGCCAATTTTTTATTAGAGTCCTAAAATTAGTAAGATTTTTGGCCTACCTAAAGTACATAAGCAAATGGATGACCCAACATTAAGACCGATTGTGGCAAGTGGTGGTAGTAAAAAAAAAAAAAAAAAAAGCCATGGCTTTTTTTTATAAATAAGAAGTTACAAATAATAGTGGAAAAAGTGAGACTTACAGTGGATATAAATAGTATACACACCCCTGTTAAAATGCCAGGTTTTTATGATATAAAAAAATGAGACCACAATAAATCATTTCAAAACTTTTCCCACCTTTAATGTGACCTATAACCTGTACAATTCCGTTGAAAAACAAGCAAATCTGTTGGGGGAAAAATATAAAAAATAAAAAAACGTACAATACACTGGTTGCATAAGTGTGCACACCCTTAAACTAATACTTTGTTGTGTGTGCACACCCTTAAACTAATATTTTGTTGAAGCATTTTTTGATTTAATTATAGCATCCAGTCTTCTTGGGTAGGAGTCTTATCAGCATGGCACATCTTGACTTGGCAATATTTGCCCACTCTTCCTTGCAAAAGCGCCCCAAATCTGTCATATTGCGAGGGTATCTCCTGTGCACAGCCCTCTTCAGGCCCCACCACAGATTTTCTATTGGATTTAATTCTGGGCTATGGTTGGGCCATTCCAAAACTTTAATTTTCTTCTGGTGAAGCCATTATTTTGTTGATTTGGATGTATGCTTGGGGTTATTGTCATGCTGAAAGGTGAAATTTCTCCATCTTCAGCTTTCAAGCAGACGCCTGAAGGTTTTGGGCCAAATGTGACTGGTATTCGGAACTGTTCATAATTCTCTCCACTTTGACTAAAGCCCCAGTTCCAGCTGAAGAAAAGCAATCCCAAAGCATGATACTGCCACCACCATGCTTCACCGTGGGGATGATGTTCTTTTGGAAATGCGAAGTGTTGATTTTGCACCAAACGTACCTTTTGGGATTGTGACCAGAAAGTTCAGCCTTGGTCTCATCAGACCATAACACGTGTTCCCACATGTTTTTGGGAGACTTGATGTATTGTTTTGCAAATTTTAGCCGAGTCTGGATGTTTTTCTTTGCAAGAAAAGGCTTCTTTCTTGCAGCCCTACCCCATAGTCCAGACATATGGAAAATACGGGAGATTGTTGTCACATGTAGTACACAACCAGTACTTAACAGAAATTCCTGCAGCTCCTTCAGTATTGCTATAGTGGCAGCCTCCCTGACCAGTTTTTGTACTGTCTTTTCATCAATTTTGATGGGACGTCCAGTTCTTTGCAACATCACTGCTGTCCCATATTTTCTCCACTTTTTGATGACTGTCTTCACTGTGTTCCATGGTATATTCTAATGCTGTGGAAATGTTTTTGTACCTTTCTCTTGACTGATACCTTTCAACACTGAGATCCCTTTGATGCTTTGTAAGCTTTCTGCAAACCATGGCTTTTGCTGTAGCAGACAACTGAGTAAATGTCAGGTAAATCCTACTAGGACAGCTGAACTTTATTTGGGGTTAATCAGAGTCTCTCTAATTTATAGCAGGTGTGTACCCAAGAAGACTGAATACTGTAATTAAATCAAAAGGTGTGTAAACAAAGTATTAGTTTAAGGGTGTGCACACTTATACAACCAGTGTATTGTCTGTTTTTTATTTTTATATTTTTCCCCTAACAGATTTGTTTTTCAGTTGAATTGTACAGGTTATAGGTCACATTAAAGGTGGGAAAAGTTTTGAAATGATTTATTGTGGTCTCATTTTTTATATTACAAAAAACTGGCATTTTAACAAGGGTGTGTCCACTTTTTATATCCATTGTATATACGTGACACTTCTGCTTTCAGGAATTTTATTAGAAGCATTTTAATAAATAATTCTGATTTCTTAGTCACAATGGATATTATGTCATTGTTTACCACAGTACCTAATGACACTGGTTTGGAATTTATTAGCATGGAATTATTAAGTTTCAAGCTTTTTAGTGATAAGGTTTAATTGATTTTAGAAATATTAGATATTATTTTGTCTTATAATTGTTGTGAATTTGATGGATCTTTCTTTCAGCAAACCAAAGGCGTAGCAGTGTGGGCTGCTATGGCCCCTAGCTATGCAAATTTGTTTATGGTAGCTTGGGAGAAGAAATTCATTATGAATAGCAGTTTTTTTAAGCATATTATTCATTATGGATTTTTTTATCTTTTTTTGATATGGAGAGGAAATTATTATGAATTGTTATGTTGTATTGACCACGTGAACAGTGCCTGCGAATATTTGAGCTTCACTTTTTGTTACAATCTTTGCAAAGTGTGTTTTTTAGTTGTAGAAGTATATAAGGAGGATAATGGGTTAAAAAACAAGATATATAAAAAAGAAGGTGCAGAATAACACTTATTTAGAATGTAGAATTATGCACCCTTGATTATGAAAAATAATATTGTGAAAGGACAGCTTATGAGGGTTAGTGAGTTAACAGATAGTGATGTTTTTTTTTTGAATGAAGGAGCTTCTCTTTAATGTACAGGGGTTACTCTGAAGAGTTAATTAAAGAAAAGTTTAGTGAAGTTAGTAGTTATAGAAAAGCTGGAAATAACAGTAATAATAGGCATTATGGTACAAATAAGAAGAGTTATGATGTGGGAATGGTGGTTCAATATTCCTTAGATGGGAAACAGATTAAAGAAGTTATTAAAGAGAACTGGAACATTTCTAGTGTTCCAGAAATTAAAAAGGTGGTGGGGGGAAGCCCATGTATTTAATAATAAGAGGGGAAGGAACCTCAAAAATATTTTTCAGAGTAAATTGAGGTTTAAAAAGTGTAGTGGAAAGGATAAATCTACATGATGTTGTCAGCACTGCCAAGGAAGCACTAGATCGGACAGCTAGAGATTTTATTAATAGGGGCTACTCAGAAGCTGATAAACATAATACTGCTGAATTTGTTCGCTCCTTAAGGAACACTAGTGCCCGCCCTTTCTTTTATGAAGATGTTACTGATTCTGTCTCGCAGTCAAGTAATGAATGCAGGCCTCGATTGTTTTTTTTATATTTTCTAGTAATATCAATGGTGTTTGTGATGCTGTTAGAAGACATTGGTCTTTGCTCATGGCAGATGAAGATGTGGCGAAGGTATTAGGTTCTGTCCCCAAATTCTCATTTAAGAAAAATCTCTGTTAAACAGTAGTTATGCTATAGAGAGCATCACTTGCTGCCTGTTCCTTCATCTGAAAGACTTGGGACGTGTCCCCTGTCAGTCCTGTTCAGCTTGCAGATTTATTTTGAGAACTAATTGCATTACCATTACTGCTGTAGATGTTAAGGTTGATTTAGAGTTTTATGCAAATTGCTAAGAAGGAATGTTGTTAACTACACATGTTCTACCTGTGAATGTTACTATTTCAACAAGATGAAGTGGACCTTAAAGGAAAGAATATTAGAACATGTCGGCGATATGAGAAAAGGTAAACTGACTATTGCCTTGGCAAAGCAATTTTTAGAATGCAGGCCAGAGCATAGGTTTAAATTTGCAGTCCTTGAGATGATTAGGCTTAATCAGAGGGGTGGTGACCTTTAAAAATAGAACGGAATGTTGTGAACTGAAATGGATTGTTATGTTAAAAGCAGATAGACATCCAGGCTTAAATGGGTGTGCATCCCTTAAACCAGTGCTTAAGAGCAGGGGCCTGATTCATTGAGTTGGTTGGTTAGTTTTTTTTCCCACCCCTTCATTGTCTTTTATGAATGGCTGTATCATATGACTAATTAAACTATTTTGATTGATCGTTTCATCGTTTTTTATGAAAGAAGTGTCATGATCGTTTTATGGTCTGATGAAGCAGCTACTTGCTGTGAAAGCGCTTACCTTTGTTTTAACTCTCGATTTTTAACCTTCATTTTATTGTTATTTAGTTAGTAATAAATTATTTACCAACTATTTGAGCCTGAGTCATTGTGGTTGTCTATGATTTTTACTGTGTGTACTCTGGAAATATCCTTCTTTGTAGACCACCCTGGGATTTCTCTAGCTGGGGATTCTGCCCATCAGTTGAGGAATGGACGAAAGAGACAACATCAGATACAAAAGTTATGTACTCGCCATAATAATGCATTTGTGTTGTCTGTTTTCATCCTTCCTCAATTTTCCCACACTCCAATCCCCTTCCTACTTGAAAGATTTACATTTTGTCTCTTAGTGGGTCCTGAGGAGTGTCATTTTGCCTGGCTTCTGATAAGCTTCAGTCTTTCTCTTCCTTTCCTTCTAGTCTAACTGGAATCTGATTTGTAATTAGACTGTCTTGTTACTGACCCCTTTTTTGTATGGGCATTATAATAGACTGAAGAGGGCAAACTCGATCTGAGGTAATCCAGACTAAAGAGGAGCATTATTGGTAAAGGGAGGATCTTGAGCTACAAGCCAAAATCTATATAAGTGGCCGAAGTCTGATCCAAGACCGCATTGCTTGAGGAAGGACAAAAACAGACACTCAGATGCATCGTTATTATGAGGACATAAGTTTTGTAATTATCCCCAGACCTAGTGATTAAGTTACCAGAGGTAACTATATGTCATTGCCTGTAAGTTTTGATCTATAATAGATTAGTTTCCTTTTTCACGCATCATTCATTTACTTCTTCCCCTTTCCTTCTCCCTATGTTCTAGAACCTGTATTGAAAGCAACACAATACAAATTGCAATTTGAAAACTTTCAGTTATTCTGTATCGGCTATATCTTAGGTATACTAAGTTTTTAACACACTGCATGAAACAATCTGTTTAAGTGCTCACACAACATGTGGGAAGCTGTTTTTATTTTGGGGGGGGGATCTGTAATTGTGATGTCATCATGTAAAGAGGCTTTCTGATTCTAAAATATGTACTTTTTTACTTCGGTTTAGCAGAGCTGTGTTTGTATTTTGTTTATGCAGAGCAGCTGTCAACTTATTGATTCTGTGTTATCTGGTGTTTCCTTTTGGTAATGCAGTGTGGGGACAGTCTGTAATAGGTAAGCATGTTTTTGGTAGTGTGCAGGAAAGTTCACATAAATTAACACAAAATGCACCACAGTCAGTTGATCACTTAATTCAACTTCTGATCAAACTTCACACCCTATTACCCCCATGTGAAATCCCTTCTAGCATATCCCCCAACTGTCAACAGGGATGTGTTGCTCACAAAAACACTGATTCATCTGGCCCCAACAGTATCCTTGATTGCCTCCTAAGTAGTCTGAAGCATAACCTAGCAGGACCACTACAGGCACAGTTCATCTACAGCCTCAAAACAGGTTGCATGCCAAATGAATGGAGGGTCACAATAGTCAATCCTCTTCATAAGGGTGGACCTTCAACCAACCCCTCAAACTACAGAGCTACATTAGTCTGACAAGTCTAATGTGCAAAGCCATGCAACAAATTATAAAGGAAATGATCAACGTTGACATTGACAACCTGCAGACACTGGACCCATCCTAAGTTGGCTTTAAGGGAAGGTCTTGTTTAATAAATCTGTTGGAATTCTTCGAAAGGGTCACCAAGGCTATAGATGAGGGGAAAACGGTGCATACCGCCTACCTTGACCTGGTCAAGGTGATACCATACTCCACTCAGGTAATGTTGACAGACCCCCTAGAAGTAGACAAAAATCACTTCATAACTTGCTGGATTGCTGGCTGACTGACAGATAGGACCCAAGAAATCAGGAGACTGGTCACCAACAGAGTACCCCAGGGCTTCATGTTGGGCCTGCTCCTGTTTGGCATCTACTTCTCAGATGTCAAGGCTAATGTCAAAAGGCCTCTAGCTGGCTCAGCAAGTTTGCAGATGACCGTTAACTGGGGGCTATCATATTTTTCTCCCCACAACACCAATATCCTACAAGAGGACCTAGCACGAACAGTTGACTGGAGTCAAAGCCAATGATTACAACTAAGTATGAAGAAATGCATTATAGTGCCCTTTGGAAAATTGTCCACCCAAGCTAATTAACTCCATTGATAAAACACCCATACAAGTTGACCCCATAGGGATCTGGCAACATATTTAGATAGCAAGAACGGAGTATTGCAGGAAAAAACAAAAAACAATGGATATTCCAGTTATCAATAAAATTACTCTTTATTCACAACGGTCCAGACAGATAAGCGCTTTCGCTAAATAGCATCATCAGATCTTATAGTGTCTCAGCCCAAAACTAACTCACTATATATACAAGTTTAAAAATCACATGCCCAATAGGACCGTAAAATCAATTAGCTCCCTTAAAGGTATATGACTTTGGTAGTAAATGTCATGACAATATCTATACTAAATTCTAACATTAATAAACTTATCTACAAGGTTTTTGAAAAGGTATACATAAAAAATGCGCAAAAAAATTTATGTTATCATATTACAAAAAAACAAGAAATTTATAAAAAATTATATATAATAATACTTCAATTCTAATTCCAGTATATTAAACAATGAAAGGTTTAAATAGACAAATATATAACAGAAGTGTCTCGTAGACCTTTGTGTATTACTTCTATTTAAATAAATCAAACTATTACAAAGGTATACATGTTTATATATAGAGGTAACCCATAGACTGGCCAAGCACAAGGCATGAATGTTAATGGATCACTATCCTGACCCTACCTGTCTGAAATGAATAACTGATGCGTAATAATTGCTTAATGTTTAATATTCCTATGTTTACGTAATATTGGTTTGATAGATGCCCTTTCATTCAGGCCCAAACCTTTGTCCGCCCTCAGTTTTATGATCCAGTTCCCTTCCCCACATTCCGTATGATTCCTTGTATCACCCTCACGGAAGCTGGGTTTTATGACTTCAAGGGCTCTAAATAGAAACTTGTGTACCTCCACATTGCTTCACATGTTTAGCTAAAGCATTATGTAGTGAGCCTTTCTTAATATGGTAAATATGCTCACGTATCCTATCCCTAAAGTACCTATTAGTCTTCCGTACATAGAAGGAAGAGCATACCTGGTAGACTGCTAAATAAATCAAATGGATAGTCATACAAGTAGCAGTCGCTGTAATTACAAACTTCTTTTTTGAATCTGGATGTAGGAATTCATTATTGGTATCTATATACACACAAAAGTTGCATTGGCCACATGGTGTAGTATGTCCATAATCTCTGGTCAACTCAACTGGTCTGGGATAACACAGAAACCTTTTTAGATTCTTTTTATTTCTAAAAATAAAGCTGAGCTTATCTCCAACTATGTTTCTTAGCTTGTCATCTGCTAACAAAACAGGCCAGTGTTTAGTTATAATATATCTGACATCTATATGATCTGAAGTAAAAAATGTTAGAATCTTAACACAAAGCGAGGGCTGGCCATGTCCCATAATATGGTTCTGAACAGTAGGTCCAAAGTACAGTGCTGCAATATCTTTACGTAGTGTTGGAATGTTACCTAGTTGTTCTGTGATCTCTGCTTCTTTATAACCTCTTACTAGCAACTTGTTTCTTAACCCTTGTAACTCGCCTATGAATCCAGTTTCTGTGGGATTAAGTCTAGATGCTCTGATCCCTTGTACTTTCATTATGTTCCTAAATACATAACTAGGGTGCATACTAGATCTTGCTAAGAGAGCATTGCTATAGCATGGTTTCCTATAAATGCCTGTATTAATCGAGCCACATGATAGTTTTTCAGTATACAGGTCAAGGAATTCTATCCTTGTACTTGATTCATTCATGGTAAACTTAAGAAAATGTGTCAGATTGTTCATCTTGAGGAATAAGTTGTCCAACTCATATTTCTGGCCATCCCATAGAACAAAGAGATCAGCAACAAAACGTCGATAAAATATAACATGTTCTCTACATTCAGAGACTAGAAATAATACAGTTTGCTCCCAGTAAGCCAAAAACATATTAGCATAACTGTTCGCACATGGGGTGCCCATAGCCACCCCATCCAATTGCTTATATATCTTTCCTTCAAATATAAACCGGTTATTCTCCAATACCAATTCTAAAAAATAAGTAATAAGTTCAATCTGCATTACCGTGTATTCAGTATGTTTTTTCAGATATTCTATAATATAAGAGTTAGTTTTGGGCACTTATATATATAAAGAGTTAGTTTTGGGCTGAGACACTATAAGATCTGATGATGCTATTTAGCGAAAGGGCTTATCTGTCTGGACCATTGTGAATAAAGAGTAATTTTATTGATAACTGGAATATCCATTGTTTTTGGTTTTTCCTGCAATACTCCATTCTTGCCAGCCTGGACAATACTTATTTACTTTGAAACTTTAGAGTGGAGTATTTATCAGTATTGACGGTAAATTAACTATTAATATTTAGATAGCAATCCAGCCTTTGAACAGATAGCAAGAAAATAATTCTGTGTCACCCAGCTCATAAACAAGGTATGGCATCCAGGTCCAAGGAAGTTATAGTATCACTCTACTCAGCCCTTATCAGACCCATCATTGAGTACTATGTCTTCTTTAGCCTGTACCTAACCAGGCACTAGCAACAGTTGGAACACCCTCAAAGGTTTCTCACCGGGAGAATCCAGGGTATGAATACCCTGTCCTGCACAGATCTCATTAATACCCTGTCTCTGTACGCAGTCTCCTGTAGGTTATGGAGAGGTTTCCTATCCCTAGCATATAAGGCATCCTCATATCCAGCTCTGATGGATGTCTTGCACATGCACAAAACAAGCAGTACCAGAAACACTAGATCCAAGAACCTGAGCTTTGCCTGTGACATAAATAGAACATGTTGGGGAGACCAATATATGTCTTAAAGGATCCCCACACTATGGAATAAGCTCCCCATCTAAGTGAAGCAAAGTTTATCCCTGACTCTATTCAAAAGAAACCTTGATCATTGGATGGGAAATCTCAGATTCAGCCCATCTGACATCCATGTCACTGATGGACAAAGGTCGACAGTAGGTAAGTTTGTCCCTAACTAACATGCTTGTGCAACCTTTAGGTACCTCTTTACTAACATACTCCACTATATAGGCATCCAAGGAGCATGGGGACAAAACTGACTTGGGTTGCATTGCTAGGCTTGTAAAGACCCTAGTGGTCTTTAACATAGTATAAACCTAAGAATCAATCAGACAGTAAATCAGTAAGTAACTAAATGTGTTTATTTTGAAGAAAAAGGTAAAATCAGAATGGAACAGCAAAAGATTCTCAGTAAAATGTATACTGTTTGATATATTTAGTAACACAGATGTAATGAGTAGTTGTCTACCATTGGATGGTATGTTTTAGAAAGAAAGCTAGGTACATATGAATCACCTCCAGGATAACTCTGCAGTGAAGTGCGTTTATATGCATTTTACTGTGCGTGGATTAGTGCCGGAATGAAAACTGTTGGAATTATCTGTATATCTATGAAAATGATGAAAATGGAAGATGATGAGGATCTGATTAAAGTAACAAATCAGTTATGAAAATGATTGCGTAGATGATTGTGAGGAAGTATGAAGATGCAGTGATAATGAGGATGAGGAAGATGTGACAAAGATCTGATTAGGAGGATGATGAAGATGCACTGAGAATGACAGTGATGATGGCAGTGTTTTCACTCAGCTCTAATCCTTTCATTGCATAATATGCCCAAATCCACTTCACTGTAGTGCTTTTATTGAGGTGATTGACATTTACTCTAGTTTTCTTCCTAAAAGAGATCACGCCATGGCGGGCTATTGATAAAAATGCTACATTACATTAAATGCCTAGAACTACGTACTTGACTAGGAATCTTATTCTGTTTCACATTATTTTTATTACTGTTAACATATTTGCAATTGGTTATTCACTTTTTGATTGTGCTACATTTGGTTCATTTTATGTTTTGAAATATGCTGCAGATTTTTTTCCCCCAAAATATCTTTATTTCAATTTTCTTTTTTCAAATAATAACAACAATACGGTAACTTAAAAACACAAATAAACAATACAAACACCTATCTAAAGAAAACAGACAACAATCTAGTTCCGAGAAAATTATACATAGATATATATATATATATATATATATATATATATATATATATATATATATATATATATATATATATATTATATATATATATGTGTGTGTGTGTGTATACACAATATATACACAAGAAGTCACTACACCGTCAAAGTATGAGAATTCTTATGTTCATTTGGTCTCATAAGGGATAGTTAGACTGGGGATAGTCTATATATAAAGTAAAAATAGAAATGTAGCCATTTATTTGTATGTTTAGGGAAAATATCTAGTTACACATATACTAAGAAAAAGGAGAAGATGCAAGAAAGACTGGTTATACTACATTCATTTCTTATTTAAAGGTTAGCTTTTCATGACAATTTGTAGGCAAATTTTATTTGTCAAGAATTATATCTAGCAAGTAACCCCAATATTTTTGGTAATAGCGTTTGTTTTTTGTTTTTGAATAAATTAATTTGTGAGATGAGATGTATTTGATAGCAAGATTGCTAAAATTTTCCCATGTAATTGGTGACATGACATTCCAATTCTTTGTAATAAAGAATTTAATAAGGGCACACATCGTAATAAAGACATGTTTTAATATTTTTGGGAGTTGATTGATATTAATGTACAATATAGCTGTCTCCCAAGTAAGGGTTGATTTTTCATATCCCATCTTCTCTAATCTTACTCTCAGGGAACACCATAAGTTGTGTATCTTAGAACAGTTCCACATGACGTGTAAAATATCCGCTGTTTGATCTGGACAATGGGGACATGTAGGTGAAAAGTTAGGATTGAATTTATTTAATTTAGATAAGGTATAATATAGATTATTTACCATAATTTGTGTATATAACAGCTTCTTGAAAGGAATTAATCTGATTGTATTTTCAGTGGCTAGTTTCTGATTTTCTTCAGTTAGTGATTGATTTTTCGTTTGCCAATAGTTTGAAAATAATAAAGAATTGTGATGTTTTGCACTCATTACAATTTTATAAGTCCTAGAAATTGTTTTCCCTTTAATCGCAAGATTTTCAAGTATTAATTTAACTAAATCTATGTTCTGTAAGTCAGTGTGTATTTGTGAGAATTTAGCATTTATAAGATGATGAAGTTGGTTAAGGATAATACTATATTTCATTGGAAGTTTGAGTTCAAGTTTCATTTGCCCCGTGTTAAAGTCTTTACATTGGTATATATCCCATATTGTGTAGTCTTTTATCAGGGGGTAGTTTGTTAGATTTACTGGTTTATTATTAGTAAATTAGGCTTTAGGTGTAACGGTTGTATAAGGGCAAAAGCGTCAGCTAATGCAATGATTTAAATAGTTTCTGTGTTGCAAGAATCATGTTTTTAATTAGTGGATGTAAATTCTTTGTGTATATGCTAGCCTGGTTTAAATTCAAGAATGGTAAGGATTTGATATTACATCCAAGGGATTTCAACTGTTCATACTAGATTTTGGTCCACTGGGGTGTCCCATGTATTTATATATGAGTCATAGTTTATTATTTATATTAGTCTGTATACAGTAATCAATTACTATAGTAAAGCTTAAAATCAGGTAACTCCAATCCCCCCTTATCTTTGGCGAGTACAAGTTTTGCATATTTAATTCTGGTAGATTTGGTATACCATAAGAATCTTGATATAGCTTTTTCCATGGCAAGGAATAAGTTTTTGGGGAATATTTGAAAAGGTATCATTTAATTGAAAGAGTATTCTTGGTAGAAAATTAATCTTGACAACACTAGCTTTTGACAGTAGAGACATATTGATGTTCTTCCATCTATCCATATTGTTTTGAATACTAGTCCATGTAGTTAGTAGGTTATTGTTTATATTATCTTTGAAGTCTGAAGTAAATATTATTCCTAGATATTTTATCTGGTAGTTTATTTTGATCTCACTCATGGGAAAGTACAATTCTGTATGCCCTATAGGATTGAGGGAAATATGTATGACTTGTTTAAATTTAAATTATAATTTGAAACTACCAAGAACTCATCAATAACTTTAAGTATTTTTGGGAGGTCAGTAGTGGGAAGTTGGAAGTATATATTTAAGTCATTAGCAAAGCCGAGTATATAAGATTTGTATTGTGGATTCTGGGAATATGATGATAGTTTTTTTGTGAAATAAACAGAAGGAGAGGTTCTAGATAAAGATTAAATAGGTACGGCGAAAGAGGACATCCTTGTCTTGTACCATTGGATAAGAGTATAGGGTTAGTTATAAGTTTATTTACCTGTATAATGGTAGAAGCTTTCTGATGCAGAACCTGGATCATTTTAGTGAATTTTTGAGAAAAAACGTATAAAGGCAGCATATTAAAGAGAAAGTGTAAGTTTACTCTATCAAAAGCTTTAGTTGCATCTACTGTAAGGGCATATCTGGGGCATTTATCCCTATTAAGTAGTCTTACAATGGAATCTAAAAGGAGGGTGTTGTCGCTTGTTTGTCATAAAGCCCATTTGTTGTTGGGAAATAATAGAGGGGAGTATATTCTTAAGTCTATTTGCTATAACATGGGCTAATATCTTAAGATCAGTGTTTATGAGGGCTATTGGTCTATAATTTGCTGGATCTGTTGGGTCAGAATGTGGTTTAGGAATCAACACTGTCTTGGAGTTATTTAAGTATTTGTCTGTTATACCATATTATATAGTTGAAAACTTTTAATAACACTTTGGAGATAGGTTCCATGAATAGCTTATAAAAATCCAATGTGTATCCATCAGGCCCAGGGGATTTACCTAATTTTAGTTTGTTTATTGCAGCTTTTATCTCTTTTAAATGTAACGGTGATTTTAAGCGTTTCCTTTGATCTTCTGTAATTTATGGAAAGTTTTTATTTTGTATAAAATCCTCAAATCTGTCTGTAGATGATGATAAGGGTATATTGTATAATTTCTTATAAATATCTTCAAAAGCGTCCACTATATCTTGATCTTTATATTTCACCTGTCCTTCATATTTTATTTCTTTGATCCTAGGAGGTCCACTTTTTATGTTAATTAGTCTAGCTAGGAATTTTGATGGTGTTTGAGCCCATTCTGAATATTGATATATTGACCTTAATTCTGAGAAGGAGATATTTTCTAAATAGTGTTTGTGTAATTGTTTTTGCCAATCAATTATTTTTTTCCTCAAGTTCTTTAGAATATTTTTCCTGAAGTTCTAGTTCAGCAGTGTTTATTTGACACTCTAGTTCATTCTTAAGATTGTTATACTTTTTTTGAGCCATGCAGATTTTTGAATAATAATACCCCTGGTGACCGCCTTGGTAGCCGCCCATTGTATGTCATATGGAATTTGATCGGATACAAAATCATTTTGAAGTTGGGCTAGCACATTCTGAATTTCTTCTGTAGTTTCTTGGTTTTGAATAATTTTAGGATTTAACGTCCAGGTATTGAAATAGGAAATATTTTGTTTATGAGCTTGAAAGTTTATTAAAAGTCCAATTTTGGAATGATCTGAAAGAGTTCTAGGTGATACAGCATAATTTAATTTGTTAGAAAGGAAAGCAAGGGAAATTAGAAAAGCAGGATAGGATAGGACCAAGTTTTATGAGTGGCTGGAAAGAAAGTGAATCTTGATATTGTTTTATCATATTGAAATTTAACATAAGGGTCAACTAGTTCAAATGTATTTTGTAATTCTTCAAGTGCTGTAGTGGTAGATTGTGACTGTCTGTTTTTATTATGCGATCTATCCTTATCTAGATTTAGTAAAGCATTCCAGTCCCCACCTACAATAAACAGATGATTTGGGTATTTGGCTAATATATTAAAGATTTCATAAATGAAGAGCTGTTGATTTGAGCAGGGGCTATATATATTAAGAAAGAGTAATGGTTTGTTTAAAGTATGATATTCAGTAGTAAATAATACCCATCTTCCCTTTGAGTCAGCTTCATAGGAAGTAATCTCTCCTGGAAGGATTTATTTACTATAATGGCCACTCCCCTGGACAAAGAACTATAATTTGCAGCAACTATTGTTTTAACCCATTTTCTTTACCTTTCCCTAACCCAAAGTTGGTCATCTAAGTGAGTTTCTTGCAAGAAAGTTATATCAGCCTTAGTTTGGTATGTGAGGTGCATGATTACATTTCTTTTCTTTTTATCTGCCATCCCTTTAACATTCCCAGAGTCTATGGTTATAATTTTTTATTAATATTGTTGAAGTTTCTCATTAGTTGATGCACAAAAATACAGTTATAAACTTTTTCTGTTAGTGTATTTATCTTAAGAATAAATGTTGTGACTTCTATACTCCTAAACTCTAAATAGGTGCCTAACCACACATCCCTCTGAATTTGTAAATGTGCATGAGTTAAGAAACTAAAAGAAACTATTATTTTTAACAACAAGGAGTAGATATATATCTGAGGGATGTCAATAATACCCATACTATTACAAATACGAACAGTCATCAGCTAACAGACTGTGCCCATCCTGCTCCTTTTATTATTTATATACTGCATATTAATTTTCAGACTTCTTAAAATATTATATTAATTATACCCTTAGATATTATATAGAGAGAAAAGGAAAAGTAGCTTTTGTAAAAAGTTTTGTAGTAACAGCAACATTGTAATTCTTAACATTTCAAGAGTTATTAAAGAGTTAATAAAACAATATTTTCAAAAACCAAGTACAATACATGTATATTTAAAGAGGGCATCATTTTAAAAATTCAACGTTTGCATTATTCTTGCTAACAGCAACTAACTGTGGTTCCTTAAAATGTATTGGAAACCATACAAGCAATCATTGTGAACTCATTAATTAACCAGTGCCATCTACTGGACAAACAGGGGGGAAAAAGGAAAATGTTTTTGTACCTTGCTCATAGACACCTTTAAAGGTAACTCAATGGTTATGCCAGTAGAATAATGATTATACATTTTAAACATTTAAAGAAGGCAGCACTTTAAAAATTCAACAACTTTTGCCTTATTCTTACTAACAGCAACTAACTGTGGTTCTTTAAATGTATTGGAACTTCATTTAACATTGCACTGGCAAAAGCCATATAGATCCATCATTGTGTACTCGTATATTAATAATTAACCAGTGCCATCTACTTGAAAAACAGAGAGAAAAGAAAAAAAAAATGTTTTTATACCTTGCTAATAGACACATTTAAAAGTAACTCAATGGTTATGTCAGCAGAATAATGATTATACATTTTAAACATTTAAAGAAGGCAGCACTTTAAAATTAAACAATGTTTGCCTTATTCTTGCTAAAAGCAACTAACTATGGTTCTTTAATTGTATTGGAATCTTCATTTAACACTGCACTGTCAAAAGCCATATAAACACATCATTGTGAACTCGTATGTTAATAATTAACCAGTGCCATCAACTGAACAAACAGAGAGGAAGAAAAGAAAAAAAAAAGAGAAATGTTTTTGTACCTTGCTCATAGACATACTTAAAAGCAACTCAGTGATTATGCCAATAGAATAATGAGTATACATTTTAACTGAAAGTACTTGTGTCTAATATTTACACTACTTAACCTATTATATCAAAGGTTACATCCCATTTTTTAAATGTAATTTAACACTTCTTTTTTGTAAGCTGTAAATGCACTTTAAAGTCATTTCACTATGCTGACAGTGTTAGGTAGCTTTGCAACTTTTAAATGTAAAGGCAGTTACTAAAAGACAGTACCTTAAGTATTACAGTGTAGCAACGAGGTTTTCTTTACAGGCAAGTAAGCAGAGTTATTTAGAACACATTCCACATCCATTTGTTTAAAATTTCCCGTAAGAGTGATATATTCTTCTGTCCTGTAGTTCTTTGGAGCTGTAGCACTTGTTTAGCCTTCCAAATGTTGTTGTTTGGATCAAAAGATATGAAAAGAGTTGTCTCAGGCAGGATTTACTTTGAAGAGACGCAGAAAGGTGGATTTTGCCTGGTCAGGTGTTTCCAAGGATATTTTTTCTTCTTTGTAATAAAATGTTAAAGTTGCAGGATATCTCATTTGGAAACAAATCTTATTTTCAATGAGGTAATTGCAGTATTTGCTGAGTTTCTGTAGATTGTTTAATTTGTAAAGGAAGATCTTGAGTAATCATAATTTTATGCGCTCTCCATGTAACATTCTTTTTAATCTTATAAGCTGCCAGTATCTGTTGAACATGTGCTGAATTAAGCAGTCTGATATAGATTTGTCTAGGAAGATCACTTGTTTGTGTATGCTTTATAGCTCTGTGAGCTTTTTCGATCACTATCTCATCCAGGAGATTTTTGTTAGCCAGAAGAGAGCTTAGTATTTCTTTTATTATTGGAATAAGTTGTGAATTATCAAAGCTCTCTGGAATACCTGTTATGATAAAATTATTTCTCCGGCTTCTAGCTTCCAAGTCTAACATTTTTTGCTGTAATTCTTTAATTATGGTGTCATTGGTTTGTGCTTTTTGTTGCAGTTCATTTATTTTTAGCTCATTGTCCATAATTTTAGCTGATTCACCATTAATCTTGTATAGTTAGATTCCTAGTAGTAGTGCAGAATTGTAAATGATAAGTCTTGTTATGAAAGTTGTTTTTCTTGTTACTTTCCTCTTCTTAGGCCTGTTAGTCTTGAAGAATCCACACCATGCGGTTCAGGGCTCTTTTTCCAACAAGTAATTATTTTTCCTTCAGAATGAGAGAATCTTTGAAAAATAAAGATGAAACAAGTAAGTACTCGTATTTCTGCTTTAATCCATTGATGTTTGGTATACTTTTCCTAAGCGATGTGCTGGTTTGAAGTCAGATTATAGTATAGGAATGCAGGAGCTGCACTGTCAGTGTGCTTACAGGCTGTCCACCATTTTGGAATCAAAATATGCTGCATATTACAGAAAACACTCCCTAACTACTACAAAATGTTTGTCCTCACAACTGCACCATCAGGAGGCAGCACCAAGTGACACAGGATCAGGAAGTAATTGGACAGCTGCTCAGGGTGAAATTAATGCAAACACAAGTTTATTGCATTTTTCTATAGCTACACTGAAATAACTTAAGTAAAAAGTACACATTTTACAACCAGAAAGCTTAACTGCAGTAAAAAGAAAATGTAGAAGAAAATAATCCCTTGTTCATGATGTTTAAGAAGCTGCTTGTTATTGTGGATCATTTCCATTTGCAGACTAATTTTGCAGTCTAGCAGAGTTAGTACTTAAAGGCTTTTAGTTTCACTTTGGATTATAGTTAGAAACATTAAGTATTTCTTGCCAAGGGTTTAGTTGCACTCATTAGATAGTGTTATTTTTGATGTCAGAGGCTTTGTGTGTGGTGAACAGAGAACTATTTGGCATTCTTTTTGGCAGGACTTCAAGCTTATTGAGAAAAAAAATGAAGCGTTTCCCTTAAAAAGTGAGTGAAATTTGGGAATAAAGGGGGATATATTGAACACACATGTGACTGTGCCTCTTTTCTTTTCCATGACTAGTTTGGAAACACCTGCTACTGCAATTCAGTTCTTCAGGCACTTTATTTTTGTCGACCTTTTCGGGAGAAAGTTCTTGCTTACAAAGTACAGCCTCGTAAGAAAGAAAGCCTGCTCGCATGCCTTTCAGACCTCTTCAATAGCATTGCAACACAAAAGAAGAAAGTTGGAGTCATCCCACCAAAGAAATTCATCTCTCGGTTAAGGAAAGAGAATGGTAAAATTATATCTGTTGTTGTTAGAAATATGCATTTTGTCCTTTTGTTTTTTTTTTTGTTTTTTTTTAAGTATGCATGCACTTAAATGGTGCGCAGAGTTATAAGTGCTGTACAAACACTGTCTGTATGAATGCCAATCAAAGATTAACACATTGGCTGTAGAATTTTTGCATGGAAGTGTTTCCATAGGTGTTTTTAAACTCCAAACAGACTTCAGAGAATTTTTCCTTGGGTGGTTAAAAATGCTGGAGATGTGATGTGGAAAAGAGAGATAATTAGAACATGTTTTTTGGAAATGGAACAAGCTGGCGTATTTTGAAAATTCCATATAAAGTACTTTGTCAGAAATGCTGTGGGAACAAATTATTTTAAATAAGGAAATAGGATTGGAACCATACCTCTCAAATGTACAGATTTTTACCTCGTATTTTGGTCTGTTTTTCAAAAAATTTTGTTTTTCCTGTCAGATTAGTGGCAAATCATTAAAGACTGAAGTTAGAAAATAGACAGACATTTGAGTTTCAGACGTCATACCCTTCAGAAAACTCATGCTAATGCAAAATCTGTTGTTCTATCAATTTTTTAAGTTTGCAAGAGCAATATTTAAAAATTGTCCATATTTTGGGCCTTTGTCCCACTTTTATTTTTCTCTTTTTCCATATTTCTTGCCCTAAGAAGTTGAGAGGTATAATTGGAACTGCCTGGACATAGTAAAGCTTTACCACGTTTCATGCTGTTGGCTACCAGTAAAAGAAATTGTTGGGAAATGGTTATCAAATAATAAACAAGCTGTAATTGAAGTATTGAATGTTGTACATGAGAAGAAATAACTTGGAGCTAGGATGTTTAGAAAAGAGAAGGAGCAAATTAGATAGAAATAAGTGGACTTTGTGGAAATAATACATGTAGGACAATGTTAAGGAGGAGGAGCGAGGTTTAAGGAAAGGTAGTAATTGAGTAATGTATGTAATGGTGGACTGAATGAGAATTGTTAAAAAGAAAATGTGTACTGGATGAAAATAACAATGGAAAAAGTTACTATGTTTTCTCTTTTCTGTTTTAATGTTTTAAATTGTGAAGATTTAATAAAGTTGTTTAAAAAACATGTGCTGCAGAATGTGAGATGGGGTTTATTCACGAACACATTATAGCATGTGGATTGTAAACTACAAATGGTTTACAAAGCAGCAAATTAGATGTTTTTCTTCTGTGTTATTTTGTAGCTGCTTATAATGGTGATGGCCAAAGATACTGTTAAGTCTTCTTAGGGTTTTGAAGAGACATGATTTTTGAACTTTGAACATTTAATCAGGCATTTCTTTCTGTTGCCTCCTTTGTTCTGTAGATTTTGAAATTGTCTTGTTTTTTGGACAGCCCCATTGGTTATTTTTGTTTTGTACTTGTACTTATTGTGTCTAACATAAAGATATTTTTGGAGGCTGTTTTTCTTGGGTATAAATGTTACTGATGAGACAATTCTTAATTTAGTACTCTAAGCAGCCCTGTTTTGACTAAGGTGTCACTTGTGACTTTATACTACTTTGTGTCACAGGCTTTAACTTGTGAAGTGTGTTTATGAGGTTGTCCTTTGTATGCATGAAAGATTCTGTCTGGGTTATAGCAGTGCTTAGTGCTTCTAACACATAATGTGTGTTTTTGAGATTATTTGCTATGGGCACAACTATATTTTGTTACAGCTGATATATTTCTCAGTTTGGCTGTCTCACCAGTATTTTGGCTTCAGTGTCCATTGGTGCTGTATACTAATACGGTTTGTGTACTTTCATTTCTAGCCCACATCATACTTCTATTTATCCCAGCTCCTGGTCAACCACTGATTTATCAGAATGGTTAAATTCTTACTTGGTATGAGGCGATTGAACTATTACTGGAGTCAACACTGCCACAGATAAACATCTACCTTCTGGCAAGTTTGATTCCATCTTGAAGTTGAACTGAGTGAAGTTTTGACCTCAGCCCTTTTTTAGCTTCAAACATCTGTGTCAGTATCTTTGACACTGACATGCTTTCCAGTGCTGACATTTCTTCTCCGCATCAAAACTCATGTTTGTCCACACCAGCCGCAATTCCTTGGTTCACTGTTGATCAGCATTGACACTGTATGGTCTTTCCCAGAGCTAAACATCCTAGGCATTGAGTCTCTTAGCACCAACCATGATTTTCAAGTTCATTGTTGGTAATGTTGTTACTAGCATGGGCTTATTTTACCTAGGCTGGCCATTTCTCCCAACTTCAACCCCATGGAGCTAGCTAAATCGATGTAGAACTTTACCTTTGACATTCAGCTTGTCCAATGGCTTACTGTTCAGAGCTGACCTTTCGACGACTGCACCTTTTAAGATCTCCGGGACTGAGGGAAATTCAACATGAGTATGCATTTACATTTCTTAAATGCTCTGTCTTAAGAACTAGATCCTAGGAATCTGATAATTTAAACATTCTAGGGTAGTTCCACTTCCTGATGTGTACTCCAGGTATTTTTCTGACCTATATCACATTGTTCACCTTCCTTCATTTTCCTGACTGGAGGTCAGATTTACTCATTAATTTCACACTAGTTTGCATGCTACCCTACTTCATTTCCTGATTAAGAAACAAAGAAGTTTCAAATGATGTCAGTTTTTTTTGTGCATTCTTCAGTGATGATAACTCAGCCTCAACTCCCCTGTCTCTGTCAGGATGGGAAAGGGATTTGGGCTTTCTTATTTGTTTAGTTTTTAAGTATATGGCTAGTACCCGATGCGGTGCAGAAGTCTCTCACCCTTTTTCTAGCAACATCTGTAGGTGGACTTAAGGCAAGTATTTAATTATGTGGCATTTTAGCTAAAAGGGAAGCTCTGGTACCAGACCAATGTTCATTGTGTTACACTGCTGCAGTCATTACACTTGGGTTATCCTGCCGTCAGGCGGTCCCGCAGTCGGCCAGAGTTCCAAAGTCTTGGTCCGGCGTCGGTCGCTGTCGCTTCTTCCCTGACGTCAGTGCACCAGGGGTATATAAGATGCATCCGACGCCATTTTCTTCAGTCTTTCTTGCCGCGCGGTGCCCGAAGCAAAAGCAGTTCGCAAGTGCCAGTTGGCCGACTCCTGAGATTTTCGAAGTCGAATTTCAGATCCGAAGTCTTCAATAAAGCTAAGTACCTCGTTGAGGAAAATTTTTTCTTGCCTCAGACCGATGTCAGAAAAAGTTAATAATTGTATTTCTTGTGGGAAGCAAATACCTCATAAGGACTTCCACTCTTACTGTATTCCATGCCTAGGCCCTGATCACGACGTCACTAGTTGTCGGTTTTGTGCTAGATTTAACAAACGCACTATAAAACGACGTTTTGATTTTGCTTTGCACTACTTTGGCCGAAGGTTCAATTATACCATGCCGTCGGATCAACCGATGACCGCAATTCTGAAAAAACGCAAAGACAAGGATAAAGACAGGCATCCGAGGTCCAAAACTGATGACGAAGCCTCTTCTAGGCCAGTCACCTGTTCGCCGGTTCTCAGTGAGGTGCTTTCGCAGCCCCTAACACCCGCTACCTCAGAGCCACAAGCTGCTTCTGACTCCCACGTGGAGACAACTAGGCCACGTGGAGACAACTAGGCCTCTGGAAACTCGAGGTATTGGGCCTACGGAAACTAATCCCTCAGATGGGTCCGGAGCCGCTGAGCAGGCATCGGCTTCTGAGGGTGTTTTCAAACCTTCACAACTTACCATTAAAACAACAGCCAAGACAAAAACACCATTAAAGACAAAGAAGCAAGTACAGCATTCTCCTGGACAGTCCTCCATGCCTAAGAAACAGATGCTTAAAATGGCCGAAGACCTCATTACTCTAATCAGGGGTTCCCATCCCCCTCCTGAGAAAAGGCCTAGGCAGGATACAGACTATGATTCCTCTGATCAGGTTTCCATTTCCTCTGATTCCTCTTCAGACCAGGGATACTCTCTACCCCCCTATGAGGACTCTGATGCTGAAGAATCTATCCCTTCAGCCTCTCCTCCTGAGGATTATTCTTTTGGGGAAACTTTACATACCACGAGGGAGCATTTCCATTGGGAAAGTCAGGATTATTCAGAATCCAAGAAAAGGCTCAGGGACTTCATTTTATTGCCTCAGCACAGGCCCCTGGCTATTCCGCCTGTGTTAGATATTGTGGATGATGTGTTCTCTGAATCCAGCTTATCTCCTGATTCTTTGCCCCCTGCACCAGCCAAGCCAGATAGGTATTATAGAGTCCCTGACTCTCACAAGTTTCTTTATAAAAACCCTTCTGCTGATCCAGAAACTATTTCCCAGGGTCCCAAAGGGGTTAAGGCTTCCGTTGCAAAAAATCCAGTCCCCTCTGACAGAGATTCTAGAGCATTGGATAGATGGGGGAAGAAAGTTTACACTTCTGCAACTTTGGCAGTATGGGCTTTAAATTGCCAGTTTCACATGCTTAAGTACCAACAATATTTAATGGCTCAGTTAAAACAGAAAATGCTTGCAAGTTCAGAAGCTCCTTACTATAAAGAAATGCAGGATTTATTGCATGCAATTGAACAGGTGGGAAAACATACTCTGCAATGTGGTTTTGATTCTTTAGAGGCCTCTTGTAGAGCCACAGTTACAGGTTCTGTGATTTGAAGACATGCTTGGTTAAAAGAACAGAGTTTACCTGATCATGTTAAGGCAAAATTATTGGATGCTCCTTTACAGCATGATACCTTGTTTGGTGTTAAGGCAGAAGAGGTGTTAAAGAAAATGGAGGATAAAGCTAAATATATGCAAACAGTCAAAGATTTCTTACAGGGACAGCCACCTTGATTTAGCAGAAATTGGCCTACAAAGAATTGGTCCTTTCCAATGTCAGACAGGCCACAGAGAGGCAGATACAGACGCCCAAGAGGCAGATCTCAACCCCAAGGCTCTAACAGACAATGACAGTGGGGTACCTCAACCCCAAAAGGAGGTGAGGACAAGTCTCAACCCTACAGGAAACAGTCCCAATGACTTCCCCCTTCGTACGCCAAGCACTTCCCTTTTGGCAGCCCCCTTAGGGGGAAAACTAGCACTTTTTTCTCAAAATTGGCAAACAATCACCCAAGACAAATGGGTTCTGAATATTGTGTCTCAAGGTTACAGGTTCCACTTTCACACTTTACCAAGGCTAAAAGGAATGCCAAACCTGCCACAAAATAAATGGGCATAGGCTCAAAAACAAATTTCAGCCCTCATGGACATGAGAGTTATTCAAAAAGTACCACAGCAGGAACAAGGACAAGGATTTTACTCAAGACTCTTCCTGGTCCCCAGAAAGGACAAAGCCTGGAGACCCATACTAGACCTTTCAACTGTAAGTACTTACCAGGATGTTCCGAAATTCAAAATGTTGACACTACAGCAGCTTCTTCTCATGCTGGGCAAGAAGGCTTGGCTTGTTACTCTGGACCTCAAAGAGGCATACCTGCATGTTCCTATCAGACAAAATTGCAGAAGATACCTCAGATTCAAAGCTGGTACAATGCACTAACAATTCTCTGCACTGCCCTTTGGCTTATCTACTGCGCCCAGTGTCTTTACAAAGTGCCTGGCACCAGTAATTGCATTTTGCAGACAAAAAGGAATTCAAATATATCCATACCTGGACGACTGCCTCATTCAAGCAGAGACAAAGGACATTCTTCTAAAGCATCTGCCGTTTTAAAAAGGTTGCCAATTTCTCTAGGGTACACAGTAAACGAAAAGAAGTCAAAACTAGTGCCCTCACAACAGATAATATTCCTGGGTGCCAGCTTAAATACAACGGCCCAGATGGCTTATCTCACGCCAGACAAACAAGGACAACTGACTCAATATTTTCAATTACTGGCAAAAAAGTCCCATCTCCCTGCAAGAAAAATTCTGCAGGCCCTGGGATTCATGGCATCCTGCATACTACTAATTCCATATGCCAGACTGCATATGAGGAAATTACAATGGTACCTAAAAAGTGTTTGGACTCAACACTCACAGTTTAGAAGCAGTAATACCAATAATTCCCTGCCTACAACAGGAGTTTCGATGGTGGGCACAGGTATGTCACCTCAACAAGGGTCAGCCTTTCACTCTACCCACAGCCAGGCAGAGACTAACAACAGATGCTTCGGATTACACCTAGGGGAGCACACATGGCAGGAAAATGTATTCAGGGCAAGTGGACCACAGACCAAATGCATCTTCACATCAATCAAAAAGAGATGTTGACTGTTCAAAATGCCCTAACAGCTTTCAAGGACCTTCTGCATCCAGGACAATTATTATTAAAGACAGACAACACCACAGTAATGTGGTACATAAACAAGCAAGGGGGCACTCATTCATATCCCCTATGCAGGCAAGCCATGACCTTGTGGAACACAGCTCTAACTTATCAAGTTCATCTGCAAGCACAATTCCTGCCAGGGAAGAAAAATACTTTGGCAGACGATCTAAGCAGAAATATCATGGACCCTCACGAATGGAAATTGAATCCACAAATCTTCAGCATGGTAACGCAAAAATGGGGATGCCCAGACATAGATCTTTTTGCCTCCCCACTGAATTGCCAACTACAAAAATTCTGCACAAGGACTTGCCACACACAAGCATGGAAAGTGGATGCTCTCTCGTTCAGCTGGAAAAGCCTAAAAGTTTATGCCTTCCCACCACTGCCTCTCCTTTCAAAGGTACTCCTAAAAGCCAGACAAGAAAAACCACAGATGATCCTGATTGCTCCAGACTGGCCACGCCAGCACTGGTACCCAATCTTAAAGAACTTAGCTCAAGGCCCACCATGGATTTTGCCTCAAATTTCACACCTTCTGACTCAACAAAACAATCAGATCCTACACGGTCAGCTCAAAACCCTAAACCTGGCTGCATGGAAGATTCATTAGTCAAACAGGCAACACCTGTCTCTAAAGCTGTTATGGATGTCATTTTGGAGGCCAGGAGGCCTAGCACCAGGAAATCTTACTCAGAAAAATGGAAGAGATTCTGCGCCTGGAACCAGGCTCAAAGCCTTGACCCTCTTGTCCCAAACATTCCTCAGATTTTACAATACTTAACTGAGATGCTGGACAAAGGCCTATCCTTCTCATCTATCAAGATCCACGCCTGTGCCATTTCAGCACATTACAACACGGATCCTCCTTTATTCTCACATCCCTTGCTAAAGCAGTACCTCAGAGGGGCTAAAAACATAAGACCACCCCGGAGAGCACCAACACCAACTTGGGACCTCAACTTTGTTTTGGAAAAACTGACCCTGCCACCTTTTGAGCCAGCCAGTACAGCCAATGTAAAATTTTTATCACGGAAAACAGCTCTGCTCCTGGCAGTAACTTCAGCACGAAGAGTCTCAGAGCTACAGGCATTAATGGCAGTGGAACCTTTTATAATTTTTCATCAGGACAGGGTTTCTTTAAGGACAAACCCTACCATTATGCCAAAGGTGGTATCTAGTGTGGCTCTTAACCAAACCATCCATTTGCCAACTTTTTATCCAAACCCCCAGAATAAAGGGGAGAAACTTCTGCACTCTTTGACATACACAGGCAGCTACGCTTCTACTTGGACAAAACAAAAGCTTTCAGGAAAACTGAGCAACTATTTGTAGCATATGCTGCAGGATCACAGGGCAAGGCCATCTCAAAGCAGACTGTCTCCAAATGGGTAGGACACTGTATTCGTTACTGCTACACACAGCATGGAAAATCAGTCCCTAATAACATTAGGCCACATTCTACCAGAGCAACAGCCACTTCAACAGCCTTTCTCAGAGGAGTACCAACCAAGGAAATTTTGGAGGCTGCAACTTGGAGTTCAGTGCACACCTTTACCAAGCATTACCACTTGCCTCTTTACTCTAAATCCAGAGCAGGATTTGCCACTGCAGTTTTGCAGGGCCTCATAGCCAAACCTAACTCTTTATAGACCAGCCACCCAACCTTAGCTTTGGGATTCTACCCAAGTGTAATGACTGCAGCAGTGTAACATGATGAACATAGTGCAGTTTTGTACCTACCATAAATGTAGATGTTCCGAATGTTCACACTGCTGCAGTCCAGGTTACCCTCCCTCCATCCCCTCTGTCCTAGCTGGACGATACCTTTCTATCCTATACAACCTTTGTGGTGTATTTGCTTGTAACTGAAGGTATTGTTTTTATTTTATATATATGTTTTATTAGCAATATGTATTGCCTACCTACTTGGGGGCACCTGACATCTGGGGCAAGAAAAACTGAAGAAAATGGCGTCTGATGCATCTTCTATACCCCTGGTGCACTGACGTCAGGGAAGAAGCGAGAGCAACCGACGCCGGACCAAGACTTTGGAACTCTGGCCGACTGCGGGAACGCCTGACGGCAGGATAACCCAAGTGTAATAACTGCAGCAGTGTGAACACTAGAACATCTACATTTATGGTAGATACAAAACTGTACTTTTTATATAACCCTTTTCTGCTTTTTTGTTTTTTACTGGTGGTGAGAATTTTCATACTAAGTTTGTACTTTGGTAATACATTCCACCTCTCTCAGGCTGCAGGTGGAGCTGTGTCAGGTATTAGTTTACGCAAGTTATAGAGAATACCACTTCTGCAGGTGGAGCATATGAAATGTTTATGTCTACTTTCATGGAAATTAGCACAGGCTATATTTATTGACCACAGAGTTTTCCACAGAAAATATCCTCTGGTCATTGTAGCACTTTAGATCAGGCCTGTCATTATTCCTTCCATTCCTTACTGTGGCTGAACCATAATTATGGTTAAGCTTCATATTTTTTCGGTGAGTTTATCTTTATGAATTTATCATAGCCTGTCCAGGGACTTTCATCCTCAGTGATGCCCTAAATGGAGGACAAAGCTATTTCCAAAGCTACCTGCCTTGAAGTTTTATCTACCCTCCCACATCTTTTCCAGTGTTTAGAGGTGGTATTTAGAAAATGTGTGTACAAATATTCATATTTATACTATTTTCTTGAATAGACAAAGCCTTTGGGTTAATCACACATTCAAGAGTGTGATGTCTACCATCTCTTTAAGTACAACTTTGTGATGGTTTCTGCTTTCTTGTATCCCACAACTCAGTGTATACTGCCAAAGAAATCTATCCATAAGTATTTATCCCAGTTTATCCAGGAGCTTCCACCTGCCTTTCTGTCACAAATGGGGAAGGGAATTATTTCCATGTCTCACTGTGACTGGAATACGTATATACATATATACGAATATGTTTATGTGTGCGTGCGTGTGTGTGTGTCTGTAGATATGTATATATACGTACACACAGACACACACACACACACACTTGCCCTACGTCTTGATGGACAAAGCTAAGGTGATGGCTGACAGTGTTTAGCATTGTGATCACCATTTTATAAACTAATCACTACTAAACATCTAAAAAGACTGCCACAACAAAAGGAAGCATCTTTATAGAAATTGGCAACAATATAATGTACAACAAAAATGTTTAAACTGCATTGCTAAAAAGATTCAAAAGTGTGATTTTTAGAGCGAGAGCATGAAGAATCTGTAATAAAGATTGTAGATAATAATAAAAAAATGTTTTTGTAAATGTCATTTCCAAGAAACAAGGTCATGGATGGCAAGTTGTTATTGATAATTCTGAGGTTGTTACAGATTTACAATTTTATAGTTATTTAATGATTACTTTGCTGTCAGAAGATGTTAAAAACATTTATTTTTATTTCTCAGTTGGACTGGGATTTTGTTGTTGGACATTCTACTACAGAAGTTTTCAAAAAGTGTGATGAGAAGGAAAGCTGAGTCAGGGAATCCTTCAGATTTGTCAGCTTTCCTTCTCTGTTTTGCAAGGGATTCTGTGTTTCCTCCTCTGATTTTGTCAAAAAGCAAGCTAAAAAGTCTTAGCAGAATGCTGGTAAGCAGGCATTTAAAAGGCAATGACATGGAGGTTCCTAAAAGAAAGCAGGAGCTCCCCAGTGCAAACGACAGTCCAATAAGTTGTAATGACTATATGTGGGACCTTGTTTCCTTCTCCCACTTTGGCAATCTCGTAATCTTCTCAAAACATCTGAATCTCCATTTTCTCTTTGACAACCAATTGTTTCAGAAAATTTGATCTGAATGTGATGCACGTAAGCAACAGATGGCAGAAGGAGGCTCTCCCTCCTTTCCAGGGGATTCCTCCCACCCACCAGACCAAACTCCTCTTTTTTCCTATCTCACAACATATGCTGTCTCAGGGGTAATAGAAGCAGTTCCTCCTCCTCTATTAGGGGAAGGATTTTATTCAAGAATGTTTCTGATGCCAAGGAATAAACAGTCTTGGAGACCTATTCTGAATCTTTCCTTTTTGAACTAGTTTGTGATGATGCCCAAGTTCAAAATGCTTTCACTCCACAACATTAGCCCTTTTTCTTCTTTTGAGTTTTTGAGTAATCTTAGATTTAAAAGATGAAATATAAATGACTAGGAATGTGATGATATGCAGTTGTTTCATAATGTGATCTAGACACAAAAAAACTAACAAAAAAACATGATAGTTCTCTGCCTTACCGTTTGGGGTAGCCACTGATCCAAGAGTGTTTATAAAGTGTCTAGCCCTTGGTATAGCCCATTGCAAGCTGCAGTGTACGCATATTTTCCCATATTAAGACAACTTACTTATATTTCAAAATCTTTTTCAAAATGTCAGGAATCTCTCACTTGGGTATGAGATCTCCTGTACAAGCTGGGATTCCAAGAGAATATTCAAAAGACTTTTTTTTTCACTCCATCACAGTGGATTATGTTTCTGGGATAACCGCTATACACTCGAATACAAAGAACTTTTCCTCTACAAGAAAAAAAAAATGATCTGTAATTAGAACTTTTCCAGGGGGTTTCCACTCAGACTTATGTCACAGGAAGAGAATACCTCTGGATTCTGGGTCTCATGACATCCATGATTCTCATGATACTTCTTGCAAGACTCCACATTAAACAAAATGAAATAATCAGTACACACTCCTGCCAAAGGTGGCTCACAAACAACAAAAATCCAGGCTTAAAAACAAGATATGAGCACACCAACAAAGCTGAGAAAAAGCCAAAAAATGTCCTAAAACACTTCTTTATTACAAAAGGATGAGCAGAAGCAAGGGGTGGCCATGGGTACACCATGTGCCAACACCTATGCGAAGTTGGTGTTGGCACAATGCGAAGAAGAAGAATACGTACTGAATAGTAATGCCTATAATGCACATTTACTATATTATGGCAGGTTTGTGGACAATATTCTTCTGTTGTGGAAGGGTAGTGAAGTACAGCTGAATGAATTCATCATGTATCTTGAAGGGACTACCAGCTACCTTAAATTTGTTATGCATTGGTCATTAACCAGTATAGATTTTCTGGATATTACGTTCCATAAGAATGGCGTGGGAGGGCTTGACACCAAGTGCTTTAATAAGACATGCTGGAAGAACAGTATATTGCATAAATCCAGTATGCACCCCTCACATATTTTTAAAAATATTGTGAAAGGACAATCCTTGAGATTATCACGCCTTAACACTGACGATACAGGTGTGAGTGAATCTATTGATAATTTTTTACATGATCTTTCGGATAGAGGATACCTTGATAGATTGACAACTGATGTTCATAGGGAGTTACAAGTGCATAGGAATGATAAAGGAGCTCCCTCTTTTTCTAATAAGTACAGGCAGCATCGCAGTAGTAACTTGAATCATGGACATCCTAAAGTGCTGTTTACCTATTCTAGTAATATTTCTGACTTTTTTGATATCATTAGGAAAAACTGGCCTGTACTACTAGTGGATTAAGTCACCAGTGAAGTGGTTGGGTCTCATCCGAGTTTTATTTTTAGAAATAACAAAAACTTGAAAAGGATGCTATGCTATGGCCCTAAGGTTGCAGTGACTGATACTTTGCCCTGTGGTAAATGCAAAGCATGTACTTTTATAGTCAGAGAAAAGTGTTTATTCACCCCATAACAAGGAGAGAATTTGTCCCTAGATTGTCTGCCACATGCAATAGTAATTGTCTGGTCTGTTTAGCAACTTGCACGGAGTGCCAAAGTTTTTATGTGGGCAAGACGATGCGCAAGTTTAAGGAAAGGATTTTGGAACATGTTGGGAATATCAGAAACCAAGTCCTTACAAATGCATTGGCAGTACATATGGCTAAAACAGGGCATAATGTCTTCCATTTTAGAATTTTACAACTGGTTAAACCTGGTATGAGAAGAGGTAATGTGAATAATTACTTGGAGAATTTGGAAGTGAAATGGATTATAGCCCTGCAAGCACATAAAGTTCCAGGGCTTAGTGCTAGTATTCCTTTAAGGCCAGCTTTAATTAGTAGAAGGTGAACTTGATTTTTTAATTATGTGTGATTTTAACTTGTATAAGTGTTTTACTTTGAGTTGCTTTTTATATGGATCTGATGAAGCGGTAACCTCGCGAAAGCGCTCATCCTTTTGTAATAAAGAAGTGTTTTAGGACACTTTTTCTCTACTTTGTTGGTGTGCTCACATCTTGTTTTTAAGCAAAGACTCCACATTAGAAAGATACAGTGGTGAGATGTATCCATCTACAACTCCTGCCCAATCTCATTGACAATCACCTACTAAACCCCCACACAACATGGATTTAGACCTGGCCACAGCACCACCACCGCTCTCCTCACCTTCCTTGAAACTATTAATAAAGTCCATGACTCCGGCTGTATTGTTTCTACTCTACTCCTAGAGCTCTCAAAGGCCTTCGACACTATCTCTCACAACCTTCTACTAGCTAAGCTCTCTAATCTAAACATATCCCTCTCCTCTCTTACCTGGTTTACTAGTTACCTTTCCCATAGGCAACAAACAGTAAAATGGAAAAAAGCCACCTCCCCATTCCTCACTAACCAAACTGGTCTACCACAGGGCTCCATACTAGGTCCTTTGCAATAGGTTCATAAATGACTTTCACCATTCAATCCCAAATGCAAAACTCATCCAGTATGCATACGAGTCAACTGTCATCTGTTCTGCCACTTCCATCCCCATCCTTATCAAATTAACCCCCAAGATGCCTTCAACACCACAGAACAATGGCTGTTAGACAACCACCTAGCACTCAGTGCATCCAGAACAAAACTTATGATAGTCACTCCATCTAAATCAACAACCATAGACAAAAAACCCTTCTCCAGCACCAGCCGGTGCAACACATCTCTTGTATTCGTTTCTGAAGCTAAATTTCTAGGTGTCTTGATTGATGACCAACTTAAGTTTGAATCACACCTACATATAAATATTATAAAAAAACATCAGAAACTTGGCATGCTCTACTGCCGTAATCCCTGTCTCATTCACTGTACCAAATTCATTCTCTCTGCCACATACTTCATCCCCTCTCTATTATACGGTGCTCCACTCCTCGCTAACCTACAATCCACTCTTAAGACAAAACTCTCAGGCTGTTACAATAAAATTGCCAAATTCGCCTCAGGATACAAAGCTTCAACTCATCACTGTTATGCCCTCCATAAACTATGCTGGTTAGAGTTGCCCAACTATCTCACCTACATTCAACTTGTCCAAGCTCATAAACTCATCTTCACTCCCTCCCTCTGCCCCTGCCTTTCCTCTACCTTTAAAATGCACCTTCCAGAAAGACTCTTAAGAGCCAACAACCAGAACCTTCCAGGCAAAAACCTTTTTGTCCTTTGCCCGAGCACACCTTTGGAACTCCCTATCACCACACATCCGTACCACCACAAGTCACTTTGCCTTCAAAACCATACTCCACTCGCATCTAAAATCTTGCTGGGAATGCTCCTGGTCCCATCCCACATAACATCCTTACCTCTTACCTTCCTCACCCCTCCCCTTTTTCTCCCTTCTCTGTCATTTTCTCCCCCATCTCACGTCCCCACTAACACCAGCGGTACCCCTAGTGTTCATTGCCCAGCTGTCTTTATAGCAGGAAGAGATATATTTGTATATACATACTTAATATTATATACATATTTTGTTGATTTTTATACTTAATTGTGGATTTTCATTAATTGTATCTCTAAATGCCATGTTTTTATATGTACTACTGTTCTACTATGTAAGTCACAATCTGATGTTAATAAATATTGTCCGTATGGAGCTTTTCTCCCCAGGACTCCATTGAAAACGGGTTCTTCTTGGCCCAATGGACCATCCTGGTAAACCAACTGCAAATAAATAAATAAAATAAATAAATTAAGTCTCTTTAGTCTCACCATCAATACCCATTGTCTTTTCAAATTCCAGTTGTGGGATTTTGTGAAAAGAGAAATCACTTGTCACAGTCCTCAGATATCCCTGAATCTAGGTCTCCCATTCTCCCCTTCTGCTCCAAAGCAGTCAACCATTGCAGGCGCCTTAGAATTTTCTTGGGGAGCAGTGTCAAGGGAAATTAAAGAGCAAGATTTCTAGGTCAATTAAGACAGTTCAAAGCAGTTAAACCTAAAATAGATGCTAGCTTTTATAAAGGCTCTCAACACTCTCTGAATCATCTGGGGTCAACAGGACGTCTTCAAATAGTTAGACAGTACCACAGTGATGTGGTACATAAACAAGCAAGGAGGAACTAGATTTTACCCCCTAGCCATGTTAGCATAGATATAGCTTTACAGCACAGTCTCTGACATCTTGCATTCTGTCAGAGGAAAATTGTATGGCAGACAAGCTGAGTTAGGACTAAGGCCTACTCCCATGAATGAAAACTGGATTAGGAGGTCTTCCAAGATTTGATCCATCTGTGGGAATTCCTCAGGTAGACCTTTTTGCCTTCTTAGTAAACAATCAACTGGAAAAATTATGTTCCAGGACTCTTTGCAAGAAGGCCTGGAAGACAGATGCCTTTTCTTTTCCTTGGATAGGAATGTTCCTGTATGCTTTTCCACCCTTTCCACTGATATTCAGGGTAATTCTGAAGATTTAGAAGGAATCCCTAAAGATCACTGTGATGACTTCTTCACCCAGGCAACAGTGGTTCTTCCTTCTTTTGAAACTGGCCAGAAGCACTTACCACAACCTTCCTCACAGACTAGATTTGCTCTCACAAAAACAGGGATGTTCGAAACTACCCCTCCCCAAACAAATGCAATTGACTGGCTGGATGATGGAGTCTTAATACCATTTAGACACCTTTTTTTTTGAGGATGTGTGACAGGTACTAATGGAGGTAAGAAAGCCTGCTACTAGAAAATTAAGTTAATGGAAAAGGTTTTCTGGTTGGTGTCAACAAAACAGCTAGTACCCATTTAGGGCTAGTGTTTCTTTGGATGCTCTTCTCTTCCCATGTTGCACTATTCATAAAATGAGGGATTCCCCACCTAGGTGACCCAAATGTGTGACCAGTATACCAAAGACTTCAGCTACTGCTAGGTACGTGTGACCCTTTGTCTGACAGCCAAAGCTTTTTCTTCATTCAGATAAGTGCCCTGTTGGGGAAAATTTATTTGTGCTTTTGCTACTGTATGTTTGCTTGAGGTTAATGCCATCCAGTAAGGACAAGAACCTTGTGGAAGACAGATTCCACATAAAGACTATGACGATCAGTGTCTTTTCTGCCTGGGGTCTGCTCATGACTACAAGGCTTGTGCCATTTGTCAGGCATTCATTCCTAAGATGCCCCGCAGTCATCTTTCAGCCATTAATATCTACCTAGAGAACCAGAGATTAAAGCGATTACCACTCTGTATGGAAGGTGTCTCGGGTCCATCATGTGAGCCTCTGAAGAAGAAGGTGAAAAAGGTAAGGCCTAAATCTTCAGCTGCGCCTGTGATCCCAGACCTCCCTCTCGAGGCCAGTGAAGGCCTCGAGGGAAGAGAAGAACATCTATGGTTATGGTAAGATTTTACAAAACTATTCTTTTTACAGCATTTATGTGAGTTACTGTCCTATATCCTACCTTAATCCTCTACTTGTGCCCATTTGTCAGCCATTTTAGCATGTATGCCCACTGATTACTCTTCTTTCAGTGCATTCTGTTGTGAAAATGTTTTTGATGGTGGTGTGCCACGTAAGCAGCCTCCTATAAGGCTTGTGGCTCCTCCTTGAGATCTTGATTTTGTGTTAGAAACTAACGCTTGCTCAATTTGAACAAATCTGACTAACTTGATTTTCTTAGCATGGAAAACAGTTTTGCTGGTTACTCTGACCTCTGCAAGAAAGGTATCTGAGTTAAAAGCTGTTGGCTGTCTCATTTTCCACAAGGATATGGTTTATTTGAGAAGCTATCCTTCTTTTATGCCTAAAATGGTATCTGAATTTACTTTAAGCCATGCTTTCCATCTCCTTGTTTTCTCTCCTAAAACTAAAAATGAGGGAGAAAGGATACTCCATATCTTTGATGTTCACAGACAACTCAAGATACTATCTTGATGGGACAGAATCTTTCAGAACATCCAATCAGTTGTTCATTTCATTTATAGGTTCACAGGTAAGTAGTAGGCTAGCTGCCCTTGTGGGCCATTTTAAGTATTGCCAGTTTCCCCTTTTTGTGTTCAAAGGTCAATAGTTCTATATTACCCCTAATAGGGATAACTGAATCATACCATAGATAATTTGAGGGGACCCATGCATGGAATAAAGCATTTAGGAGCTGCCTTTGTTCATTAGTAGTACAGGGGTAGTCCTAGGGTAAACTTTCTGTTTTCCATCCATAGATCTAAGTTGTATTTGAAAATGTACAAGGATGAACTTTGTTTTCTGTGGATGGGAGAGTCTGTTCCACAGCAGCAGTATCATCTGTGAAATATACTTGTCCTTCCAAACCATTCTGTTGATGTTGCAGAAGAGGTTTAGATCTGTAGATGAAGTATTTCTGATGCCATCTGAAGTGCTGATGTGCAATAAATTTATCAATAATGGGTTGGAGGATGTCTTATTTCCTTACTTACTTATTTTTGCATACTTTTTATTTACTTTTGAAGGTAAGAAGAAGGGACAGTCTGTGTCCTTTTGATGTTCTTCGTGTTTCACTGTTGCAGTCATTACATTTGGGTTATCTGCTTGCAGTATCCCTCAGTCAGCCTGATTAACAATGTCTTGGGTCCTGCGTCGGTTGCTGTCTCTTCTTCTGTGACGTCAGGTCGTCAGGGATATAAAACATGCAGCTGACGCCATTACATCAGTCTTTCTTACCATGCGGTGCCCAAAGCAGAAGCAGTTGGCAAGTGCCAGTCGGCCGACTCCTGAAATTTTCGTTTTCGAGTTTCAGAACCAAAGTCTTCAACTAAAGCTAAGTACCCCGTGGGGGAAACTTTTTCTTTCTCCTTACCGATGTCAATAAAAGTTAATAGTTGCATTTCTTGTGGAAAGCAAATACCTCACAAAGATTTTCATTCATACTGTATTCCTTGCCTAGGCCCTGACCACGACGTACTTTGCTGTCTGTTTTGTGCTTTATTTAATCAACGCACTATCTGTCGTCTGTATATTGTCGCCTCTAAATATTTTGGTTCTCGGTTCAATTATCCAGAAATGTCATCGGTTAGCCATCCGACTACCGGTATTCTGAAAAAACGCAAAGAGAAAGACAGAGACAGACCGCCTAGGTCCAAAGCTGCTGATGACGCTTCTCCTCAGCCAGTCGCCAGTTCGCTGGTACTCAGTGAGGTGCTTTCGTAGCCCCTGATATCCACTGCTTCTGATTCGCAGGCCTCTACTGAGACCCATTCAGAGTCCAGTATTCTGTGAGATGCTTCAGCAGTGGAACCTGCGGATGTCTCTACCTTGGATGGGTCCGGAGCCACTGTTCAGGCACCGGCTTCTGAGGGTGTATTCAAGCCTACGGACTTGCATATTAAACAGACACCTCCTTCTTCTTTAAGGCCTAAACCTCAAACCATGCCTAAGAAACCAATGCCCAGGCCGCATGCTCAGGCCTCTATGCCTAAAAAACTAATGATAAGAATGGCTGAAGATCTTATAACTCTAATCAGGGGAAGCCAACCCCCCCTTCTAAGAGACCTAGAGCTGAATTTGTTTATGAATCTTCTGACCAGGATTCTGATTTTTCTGATTATCTGGATTTACCCTTGTCTACTTATGAGGATTCTGATGCAGAGGACTCTATTTCCTCTGCTGCTCCTCCAGATGATTTTTCTTTTGGTGAAACCTTGCACACTCTAAGTGAGCATTTTCACTGGGAAAGCCAGGACTTTTCTGATTCAAAAAAGTGGCTTAGGGATTTCTTACTCCTGCCTCAGCATAGGCCTTTAGCTATACCTCCTGTACTAGACATTGTTGATGATGCCTTTTCGGTATCTAGTTTAGCTCCTGATTCCTTGCCTCCTGCTCCCAGAAAACCTGATAGATATTACAGGGTCCCTGATTCTTACAAGTTCTTTTTAAAAATCCTGTTGCGGATCTAGAGACTATTTCACAGGGACCCAAGGGCATTAAGGCTTTTACTGCTAAAACTCCTACATCATCTGATAGAGACTCCAGGACGCTGGATAGATGGGGCAAGAAGATTTACACTTCTGCAACCTTGGCCATTAGGGCTTTAAACTGTCAGTTTCATATGTTAAAGTATCAACAACATGTTACTGGATTGCTTAAACAGAAAATGATGTTGATTCCTGACTGTGCTGAAAATAAAGAATTACAGGATTTAATGCATTCTGCTGAACAGGCTGGAAAACATACTTTGCAATGTGGATTTGATTCGTTAGAGGCCTTTTGCAGGGCTGCTGTCACTGGGTCTGTACTCAGAAGGCATGCTTGGGTTAAGGAGCAATCTTTGCCTGATCATGTTAAAGCTAAACTGTTGGATGCTCCATTAAATCAAGACCGCCTGTTTGGCAACAAAGCTGAGGAAGTTCTTAAAAAGATGGAAGATAAAGCTAAATCTATGCAAACTGTTAAAGATATCTTACAAGTTCAGCCTCCAAGATTTAGTAGGCATTGGCCATCTAAGAATTGGTCCTTTCCGGCCCCTTCCAGGTCTTCTCAATCCAAACCCAGACACAGCAGAAACCCCAGGTTTCAGTCTCAGGGTACGCACAAGACTAAGCAGTGGGGGGCTTCTGCATCCAAATCTGGGAGTAATAAGACTCCTCCCTACGGAAAACTGTCTCAGTGACTTGCTTTTAAAACTTCCAAGCACTTCTCAACTGAATGCTCCTTTAGGCGGAAAGGTTGGTCTGCAGGCCAAAAACTGGGAACTCATTACCCAGGACAAATGAGTTTTAAATATAGTGTCCCAAGGATACAGATTTCACTTCCACATGTTACCAGCACCAAATGGATGGCCACATCTTCCCCCAAATCAGTGGGCAGAGGCCCAAAAGCAAGTACTCTCTCTCTTAAGCATGGGGGCTATTCAGTTGGTACCAGAAGAGGAAAAGGGACAAGGCTTCTACTCCAGACTTTTCCTGGTACCCAGAAAAGACAATTCATGGCGTCCTATCCTGGACCTTTCTAGTCTAAACACCAATTTGGTGATTCCAAAATTCAAGATGCTGACTCTTCACCAGTTGCTTCCTACGCTAGGCAAGGATGCCTAGTTGGCAACTCTAGATTTAAAAGAGGCATACCTGCACATCCCTATCGGGGAATCTTGCAGAAGATACCTACGCTTCAAAGCAGGCTACATGCACTATCAGTTCTCTACACTGCCCTTTGGCTTACCTACTGTGCCCAGGGTATTCACAAAGTGTCTAGCTCCAGTCATTGCATTTTGCAGGCGAATAAATATTTAAATATACCCATACTTGGACGATTGTCTAATTCATGCAGAAAGCCAGGCCATACTTCTGAATCATCTGGCCTTTGTAGAAAGGGTGTTGACTCGTGTGGGGTACACCATAAACGAAAATAAATCACACCTGGTACCCTGTCAACAAGTTATATTCCTGGGAGCAAGCTTGAATACAACTTCCCAGATGGCTTTCCTCACGCCAGAGAAACAGATTCATTTGACAATCTACTTCAAACAAGTGGCCATAAACACCCTGCTATCTGTAAGGCAAATGCTGCAAGCATTGGGGTTCATGGCCTCCTGCATTCTTCTAATTCCATATGCAAGACTGCATATGAGGAAACTACAGTGGTACCTAAAAGCCTGCGGTGTCAACATTCTCAAGATCTAGAAGCAATGATTCCTATCATACCTTGCCTACACATAGAGTTCCTTTGGTGGGCAGTGGCCTGCCACCAAAACAAGGGACTACCATTCACACTACCCCCTGCTGCCCAAACTCTAACAACAGACGCATCAGACTGCGCATGCGGGGCTCACCTGGCAGGGAAGTGCATTCAGGGCAAATGGAACCCAAGTAAAATGCACCTGCATATCAATCAGAAAGAAATGTTAGCTGTACAGAATGCTGTGACAGCCTTTAAGGACCACATTCTTCCAGGACAACTAATGGTAAAGACGGACAACACCACTGTTATGTGGTACATAAACAAGCAGGGGGGTACACATTCTTACCCCCTCTGCAGACTAGCCATGGCATTGTGGAACACAGCCTTGAGCTACCAAGTGAATCTACAAGCTCAGTTCTTGCAGGAAAACTAAATAAACTGACAGACGGACTAAGCAGAAAACCTCATGGATCCACATGAGTGGAAACTGGAACCAAGGATTTTCAGCTTGTTGACAAGCAAATGGGGGAACCCAGATATAGACCTGTTTGCCTCCCCCCCAGAACTATCAATTGGACAAATTTTGCACAAGGATTCTTCACAAACAAGCTTGGAAAGTGGATGCTCTGTCCTTCAGCTGGAAAAACCTATCAGTTTATGCCTTTCCTCCTCTGCTTCTGCTCTCCAAAGTACTGCTAAAGATCAAACAGGACAAGCTAAGGACGATTTTGATTGCACCAGACTGGCCACGCCAACACTGATACCCCCTCTTGCGCAGTGTGTCACATTTGGCCTCATGGCACCTGCCTCAGACTCCTTCCCTGTTGTCTCAGCAGGAGAACCAGATTCTGCACCCACAGCTTCAAACACTGAACCTAGCAGCCTGGCTAATTACCTAATCTCTCCTTTACCATCCCTCAGTAAACCAGTGATGGATATAATTTTAGAGGCAAGGAGGCCTAGTACTAGAAAATCTTATGCTGCAAAATGGAAAAGATTCTGTGCCTGGAACCAGTCTCAAGGGATGAGCAGAGCAGCGCCTAGTCTACCTCAGATTTTACAATACTTAACTGAGATGCTTCACAAGGGCTTGTTCTTTTCCTCCATCAAAATTCACGCCTCAGCCATTTCAGCTCATTATAACACAGAACCTCCCCTCTTTTCTCACCCACTGCTCAAGCAGTTCCTCAGAGGGGCCAAAATTTTAAGACCACCCAGTAGAGGCCCAACATCAGCCTGGGACCTTAACTTTGTCTTGGAGAAACTCACTCTTCCTTCTTTTTGAGCCAGCTGCTACTGCTGATTTAAAATTCCTTTCTTGGAAAACAGTGTTCCTTTTAGCAATTACTTCAGCAAGAAGTGTATCTGAATTACAGGCCCTGATGGCAGTGGAGCCTTTTATCATCTTTCATGCGGACAGGGTGTTCCTCAGAACCAATCCATCCTTCATGCCCAAGGTGGTATCCAGTGTGGCTCGTAATCAGTCCATCCATTTGCCAACCTTCTTTCCTAATCCACAGAACAAAGGGGGAATGGGTACTGCACGCCTTAGATGTGCACAGACAACTTAGATTCTACTTGGACAGGACTAAACCTCAAAGGAAATCTGAACAACTGCTGATGGCATTTGCTGCAGGGACAGAGGGGAAGGCTATTTCAAAGCAAACCATTTCTAAATGGATAGGCCATTGTATTAATTTCTGCTATAAGCACCATGGAAAACCTATCCCACAGGGCATCCGACCCCATTAAACCAGGGTTGCATCTACCTCTACAGCCTTTCTCAGAGGCATCCTAGAAGCTGCTACCTGGAGTTCTTTACATACTTTCACCAAGCATTATCATTTGCCAATTTTCTCTAAATCCAGAGCTGGCTTTGTCACTGCAGTCTTGCAGGGCCTTATAGCTGGTCCTAATGCTATTTAAATTCCTCCTCCCAACCTTAGCTTTGGGAATTTACCCAAATGTAATGAATGCAACAGTGAAACATGAAGAACATAGTACAGTTGTGTACACTTACCATAAATGTAGATGTTCGAGTGTATTCACTGTTGCAATCCTGGTTACCCTCCCTACAGCCCCCTGACTTCTTTTGGCTATACCTCTACTCTCCTTTACTATGCTTAAAAGCTTTTTGGTGTATTTGCTTTTTTGTTGGAGGTATAACTTTGTATATATATATATATATATATATATATATATATATATATAGTTAATTGCTTCCCATTAGGGGGGCACCTGATATCTGGGGCAAGAAAAACTGATGTAATGGCTTCGGCTGCATGTTTTATACCCCTGATGACCTGACATCACGGAAGAAGAGACAGCAACCAACGCAGGACCCAAGACTTTGTCAATCAGGTCGACTGAGGTCTACTGCAAGCAGATAACCCAAATGTAATGACTGCAACAGTGAATACACTCTAACGTCTACATTTATGGTAAGTGTATACAACTGTACTTTATTCCCACCACAATAAAACTGTTATAGGTAGGGTCAAGGCACACTCTACCAGAGTATTTACTTCATCTATGTTTTTTTGGAAAGTTTTGAAATTTCGAAATATTCTAGGAACAGCAGCTTGGTCCATACTGTGCATACTTTTAAAAAGCATTATAAATTAGATTCCTTTTCCAGGTTTAGGACAGGCTTTGCTAGGACCATTCTCCAGTGGTTTCTGGACCCTACCACTTCCACATCCCAGTTGTTCTACGCTATGGTACTCTGCCCATTTAGCTTCAGCTACTGTAGCAATGCATAGTATAAAAAGCATGGTACATTTGTGTATGTAAACTTACCATAACCGTAGATGTTCAAATGATCATTGCTGTTCCCTCTCTCCACCCCCCCCCCCTTTTTGTGTGTGGTTTTAAGTGCAGACATGTATTTTTGTTCTTTCCGTAGCAATATCCTTTCAGGGCTTAGCCTCCTTCTCTATGTTGGCATGAAAGCTCTGAAGAACTTGGTGCTCAAACATGTTTTTTAAGTCTACTCACCTTGTGCTGACTAACGTTTTTATGCGTGGAAAATGCCTTGAGGTTTTGGAAGCTGGCCAGCTGTTCTGTCATATCCAGGATATAACCCATATAATTTAGGCTACTGCAACAGTGATATTTCAAGCATCTACTGTTAAGATGTTTACTTGCCCAACTTTCTTTTTAATCCGCCTCTTTCCCATAGGAATGCTGTCTGCTGAACTTTATAGTTCTTTTTTAATACTCCCCTCCTCACATAATGATGATGTCACTGACTGAGTGCAGAAAAGCTTCTTGCACGCTTGATCACTTCCCTGATTGGTAATTAACGCTTCTTTTGTTTGTGAAAAGAGGTAAGCCTTGCTCATGCCTGCATTTTACTTATAATTCGTCTTTGCTGCTTTTGAGGAGAGGGCTGTCTAGAATAAGGTGAATTAATTAATTTTGTTTTTAAGGCGGAGGTGGGCTGCAAGTTATTAGCTTAATATTCATTAGAAAGAGAGTTAAGCAAATTGCACTAGTAATTTGTGTGTGCTGCAGTCATAGCTCTCAACCTTCCATCTCCAAAATGAGGAACACTAACCCTCATAATGTGGAACAAATGGACAAAATGTGGAACACATAGTAATGGCTTACTAATAACTTCAACTAGGAAGGTCATAGAATGGTCAAAATATACTGGTTTTACTTATAAAGAAGATCTTTTAATGAATTAATATGATTAATTTCTATTTACCAAGGATTTCACTTAACAAAATTCCTAACACTAAATGTGTGACAGAGTATCTCAATGTGGAACTTCAAGGAACTTTGAGGAACATGAACTTAAGACCCCAAATGAGGTACGTTCCTCGTAATGAGGTACACTTGAGAGGTATGGCTGCAGTTTGTTTGTTGGTTTGGTCAATGGCTGTTTAGCTAGAAATGCACTACTTTTGTAATGTTTGCTGCTCTTCTTGAATTCTGTTTCCAGGGCAGTCATTTTAAATTATCATCATGAGTTTAGCTTCCAGTGAAGTTAGTTGAAATGACCCAATGCTAGCCAAATCTAGAAGACTTCAACTCACCAGGCTCTGCCACCCCTACCGACAATCCTTCACTTCCTAGAGGATACCTCAGATCAAGTTTGCCACCATTCCAACTAGAGGCTCAACCCATGGCTCCACTTGTAACTATTCTTTATCTGGTGTTTTCTCTTTTTCCTTTCTCCCCTAAACTTTAGTGTGTCCCAAGTTTTTTAGACAGTATAGCTAGGTTTGTAGGTTTCTTGGGTTTGTAGGTATTAGGTTTTTAAAGTGTGTTAGTGTAGTTAATGGCGGGCTTTAAATCTGTTGTTTGCTTAGGTAGTTTTGCTTATATCTTAGTGTATACTTGTATTTTGTAGTGGTGTGTGCTAGGTTTTAGACTGTGGATAAGGATTTTAAAAATGTGCTGCTTGTGGGCACAATTTCTCTTCATAGGATACGCAAGATAAGTGCATCTACTGCTTGGGGCTGCCAACCTGGATTTATCCTGTTCCATCTGCAAGGAGCATAAATGAAAGGAGGGTGAGGTAGTTTTGAAGGATCTTCTGGCTGGCGCTTCTCCCTCAGGTGCGAAGGATGATGCAGACAGGAGTCACCACCCTCCTGGTAAGGATTCCAAGGCTTCCAGAGGTGACGGTAAGAGGTTCTCCTCCCTGTCTGCTCCTGACCTCCCTGGTGGTACATGAGACCCGAAAGTCACAAGACCTTTGCGTTCCCTTTGTGGTCTCTGAGATGATCACTCTCAGTGCAAACATCAAATAAGTCTCTGTCTGCGGGTCTTAGCATGCCAAGACCCTTTTTGGTGAAAGGGACTCCTTTAGGTCAGGTAACCTACCCCTTCTCACTCTCCACTCCACCAGAGGTGTCACCAGAATCTTCTCCTTCCCCTCTCTGAATCTGAGGTGTTGCCCAAGTGTCCTGCTGTGGAAGCAGTTGTGTCACTTGGCTGTTCATCCAGAAGCTTAAGATGCCATCACTTCAGATGCTTGGGTGTTACGAGTTATATCCAGCAGTTTAATGATTCCAGTTTTAGAAGAACTAGATTTCAGTCACAGATGTCTCCCAGATATTCCACCCCATAAGAGACAGCAGGCAGTTAGTAGAGATTCATAAGATGCTTGCAAATCGAGTCATTCAAGGGATCCCACCCGACCAATGGGGATCCTGAGTTTACTCATAGATGTCCTACTGTTCATCTGTTGCAGTACTCATAACATGAAGGAGTTCCCTGCCATAGACAATCCAATGTCAGCCAATTTACAAAAGACTTCACTACTTTAGGGTGCATGGTACATCGCATGTAGGCTGTGATCAGACGTCGTACATAAAACCTGACATACGCATGCACCATCCTCCACACTTCTCTGCCGCCATTTCCAAATGCCAGATTCCAATGTACAGTCTGACTCCAAGTCATTTGCAATTCTTCAAAATTCAGATGAGTGCCCCATTGGGGAATTTTTTTATTTTTCCTACTGTATTTGGTTAGGGTTCATGTCATCCGAGAAGGGCAAGTGCCAATGTGGACGACAAATTCCACACACTGTAACCTCCTCCAGTGCCTGTTCTGCCTAGGCCCAAACCACAATCACAAAAACTGCCCTATTTGTCAGGCATTTGTCCCAAATACATTAAGGAGTAGATCATCCTCTATAGCTATATAAATTGAAAATCAGCACTTAAAGCTTCTAGCAAAAAGTGCTATGGAGGGGTCTTTGAGGCCCGAAGCAGAGTCGCTTTTGAAGCGGAAGGCAAAAAACAAAGGCCTGAACTTTCTGCTGCACCTCTGGATACCGACGGCCATCTTGAGATGGAGTACAGCCCAGAGACACTCCCAGTTCACAACTCAGATTCGCAGGCCAAGCCTGACATCCAGGCCACCTTGGATCCGAGCAGGCATCCGTGTCATATGTCCATGTGGAACCACAGCTCATGAGTATGTATGACCCTAAGGGGATTCCACAGACTCTTATTAGGGAAGAGGTGGATTCCACCCTAATCAAATGTAGGCCTACATCTGGCCCTCCTACCCTACATAAAGCAGACCTAACAAGCATTTGTCTCCACCAAAAGAACCTGCTAGCTATTGGCAGTAATTCACTCTGGGCAGTTTCAGTGCCCTTATGTCACTTAGGCCTCCTCCAGGTTTTACAGCCCCCCCCCCCCCCCCCCACCCAGTTCTGTTCCCTCCACTTAGAAGAACTAGGGAAGAGGACACAACTGAGAAAGAGGCATCCTCAGGAGATGAATCCCTGGCTTACACTTCTCCAATCCCTTCCCCTTGGATTATGCCTCCCCAGAAGAGGAATCAAATGGTACAGGCTCATCAATGGAAGACCTTTCCTTTGGAGAGACCCTAGCTAAGATGAGAAACCACTTTAAATGGGATAGCACCCAAATATTTGAAGTACAAAAAAATTATACAATGACCTATTACAGGTGGAATTACCTAGCTCGTCCGCTATCCCTCCTGCCTCTTGCCTGCCTTTCTCATTGCTTTTGCCTCAGCTTCACAGGTGCCAGATTCCCAGCCACCTGCCCCCAAAAAGCCAGACCACTTCTACAAAGTCCCAGAGGACTGCAAGTTTCCCTTCAGATGTTTTCCTGCAGACCCTTCTGTAATTTATGTGGCTTCTGACAAGTCATCAAAATGACTGCCCTCCACTACCCTCTTACCATCTGATAAGGGTAGCAGGTTCCTGGATAGACACTCTAGCATTCAGGGCCATAAATTAACAAACGCGTGACCAAATTCACATTAGAACTTGTGTCCTAACTTTCACAGGTAATTGCAGGCTTACCTAAATGAGAAAATAAAACCTTGGCTACCCCTGGGACCGTAACTTTGTTTTGGAAAAGTGGACTCTCTCACTCTTCGAGCCAGAGAGAGAGAGAGAGAGAGCTTCCTCAGCTTATCTTCAGCACTGTTCCTGGAAAACTGTGTTACTCCTAACCTTAACTTCAGCCAGATGAGTGTCTGAGCTACAGGTCTTTATGGTATTTTCACCCTTTCTGGTCTTCCTGTGTACAGACCCCTCATTTATGCCTATGTTAGTCAGTGAAGTATCTCTCAATCAGCCCATACACTTACCTCCCTTATTCCCTTCTCTCAAGATCTCTAGTGAGAGTGTCCTCCATACTTTAGATCTCCACAGGCAACTTAGATTTTTATTTGGATAAGACCAAGGCTGTTAGAAAGTCAGATCAGCTTTGTTTCTTACCACCCATGGGCTCTGGGGCAGGCTGTGTCCAAGCAGACTATTTCCTCCTGGATTTCCAAGACAGTTTCCTTCTGCTACACTTACCATGGTAAGACTGTCCATTCCCCTGTTAGGGCTCATTCCACCAAGGCTATTTCCTTGTCTGGGGCCTTTTTCAAAGGATGGGACACAACTCAATTCTTGAAGCAGCCACGTGGACCTCAGTCCATACCTTCACCAAACACTGTAAATTAGATCACAACAAATCCAAGGCAGAAGGTTGCGAGCAGCAACTATTTTATTTGATAAACCGATTAAAACCAAACCAAATAAATTACATATATATTGAGCACTTTTGGCCTTTATCGGAACTTCATTAGAATATGAAAATAGTTAAGTTACTAAACTTTTATACACACATCCATGAGCAATAAGAACACTTCCTTTGATGTTTCAAGAGGGAGTGTCTCCAACCATTCACAGGCAAAATAGTATCCCGTTGCCATCTAGTAATCGAAAGATTTAAGTTCACTTCATCTTAACACTGTGTAATCTTACAAGCCAGCTAGAATACTGTAATTTTTTTGTATCGAACAGATTGTGTTTTTGTGTGTATATAAAAAAAGTTTCTATGAAATCTTAAAGTAAAAATAACATTAAAATTAATGTGTAATTCTTAATCCATGTTGACCATAACTGTGTTAAAATCATTTATATAAAAATCTCTCCAAAAAGCTAATACCTAAAAATAACTCAACATTCAATGCATGCAATAAGATAGTGCCGTGGTGGTGCAGCGGTTAGCATTGTCACCTCACAGATAGAGGTTCTCCCGTTCGAATTCTCGGCTGGAGCGCCTTCTGTGTGGAGTCTGCATGTCCTCCCCGTGGTCGAGTGACGTTAAAGGCATGCAAGTAGGTGTGCGTGTGAATGGGTTTGACTTCTTTGAAGGTTGGGCATTGGGCTGACAACTTGGCACCGTACAAATCCACTGCCAATCATTAGCGGACCAGTGTTCCACTGTGGCGACCCCTAACCGGGAAAAGCCGAAAGACATTACTTTACAATGCATGCAATAAGATGGTAAAGGATATTAAAACCAATGGTAGCGGGCAGTAGGAGCATTCAGTTAGAGTATATAAAATGTATGTTGTACATCATTTCCCTGAAGGAGCTTGAATGGGAGGAATAAATATATGTTAAATAAAAAGTTCACATACATAGTTTTATTTGGTGGTGTGTTTTGTGTTTAAAACAGTGATGGTGAACTTTTTGGGCTCGGCATGTCAAAAATTCGGAAAATGCCTATCTTGACTCTGCTGGCATGTCACCCCCCCCCCCCCCGAACAAAAGAGAAACAATTCTTTACATATTCATTTATTTAAAAAATACAGTCCAATCATGTGTATTGCCATGTATTATAAAAGTAAAAGAAAAATCAGCGACTTGCAATGAAGAAAATGATATGCACACAAATAATTGGGCATAAAATAGTGCACCAAAAAATTACCCTACTTTTAATAGTAATTTTGAATTGAACTTACAAAATATGGAACACATTGCATTTGATGCGATTAACATCAACTAACGACTTTTTTGTTGCTGAGTTTTAATAAATAAGTGCAGGGTCACATATTTTTTGTATTTTTATTCATTCAGTTTCTTGGTAACTTGGGTGTTTGTGAATGCTGGTGTGTCACCCAAAATGTCGTTGAGTGTCACCTTTGGTACATGTGTCATAGGTTCGCCAACACTGGTTTAAAATGCAAAAAGATCTTAAAGTGTGAACCTGTAATCCACTGACTAGACTTTGAATGCCCATAGTTGGCCTGGACTTAGAGTCTTGTTCCATTGCACCTGATTTGAAATGTAAAGCATGGACTAGGTAATGAAACGGAGGCAGAGGCGAATGGTACATTAGTACCTCTGGCCCCTTCATTACCGGTTTGCACTTTAAGCACCCATTTACATTTTAAATGTACAACACACCAACAAATAAAGCTATTTATGTGAATTTTTATTTAACACACATTTTTTCCTCCCATTCAAGCTCCTTCAGGGAAATGACGTGCGACATACATTTTATATACTCTTTAATTGAATGCCCCTATTGCCCACTACCATTGGTTTTAAATGTTACCATCTTATTGCACACATTGAATGTTGAGTTATTTTTAGATATTAGGTTTTTTTGGAGCGGTTTTTATGTATACGATTTTAACACAGTTATGGTTTACAGGGTTAAAAAATTCACATTCATTTTAATGTGATTTTATGTTAAGATTTCATAGAAACTACTTTTTATATACACATAAAACACAATCTGTTCAGTACAAAAAGTTTACAGTATTCTAGTTGGCTTGCAAGATTGCAGTTATGATGAAGTGCACTGGAGGGTATAAATGTATCTCCAAACACCATCATATTGGGTGACTTCAACTACCCGAATATAGACTGGGAACATTACTCAAGCCCTAACTTTCTAGCCCAACGGTTCCTGGAGTTCATAAATTCAAATGCCATGGAACAGCTAGTCACTGTTCCCACGAGAGGAGAAAATATACTAGATCTCATTATCACAAACATGGGGACAAAATGCTCCACACCGGAAGTATATCCCTCATTGGTGAGATCTGATCATAAACTAATCTCACTGGAAATACACATCCCGCCCCAACCCCAAACAAAAGACCACAGTGAAGAACTTCTCTAAAGCAAACTTCACACTACTCAAGACTGGTGTGGTATCCTTCAAGGCCCCTGAGCCAGTGGAAACCACAACCCAAGCTGCGGAAGCCCTTACAAATGCCTTCTATGAACATCTCCAGGACTGCATGGATCAGGCAATCCCAAATAAAACCAAGACTCTTTCCACAAAGGGCAAACGTCCAGTCTGGTGGACCCCAGCCATTAACAAACTTTACAATAAGAGGAGAAAGCTATTACATGATAGAACAAAATCCATAAAAGGGAAGTCACCCCTGATCATTATTAGTAAAAAAAATACGAGCACTCATAAAATCAACTAAGGCCAATTTTGAGAGAAAAATTGCCATGGATTCAAAGGACAATCATAAGGCCTTTTTCAGCTATGTTAGGAACATGGGTGGAAACTCCCAGATATGCTCAGAATTAGTCCAAAATGATACAAAAATCACTGAACCCACAGACAGGTACTGGCAGACAGGTTCAGTGCAAAATTCACCCCCCTCTCCCCCCTAAAGGAGAGATAACTATCCCAGCGGAGTGTAGCCTCCCAGACATCTCAAATGCGCAGGTGAAAGCTGCTCTCTCTAAAGCTAAAAACACAGCATCAATGGGACCGGATGGTGTCCCCGGCTGTGTGCTACATGAGCTAAATGTGGAATTAAACCCGCACATAAGGCAGCTGTTTAATCTCAGCCTTACCACAGGATACGTGCCCAAGGAGTGGCGTACGGCAACTGTGGTCCCACTCCACAAAGGCGGTGCCTCACGGACCCTGGTAATTACCGCCCCATAAGCTTAACAAGTCTAGTCTGCAAAGCTATGGAGAGGATCATAATGGAGCTCATAAACAAAGATATAGGGGACTTGCAGACATTGGACCCGACCCAGTTTGGCTTCGTCAAGGGCAGATCATGCCTTTTGAACTTGGTCGACTTCTTCGAAACAGTCACCAAGGCCATTGATGAGGGAAAGGCAGTCCATACAGCCTACCTTGACCTTGCAAAGGCGTTCGACACAATACCCCACTCGGGTATTGTAGAAAAACTTACCAGCTTAAATGTAAACCCATATGTCACAAGATGGGTTGCAAACTGGCTTAAGGACAGAACCCAGAGGGTTAGAGTTGCTGGCGCTATGTCAGACTCCAAGCCGGTCACAAGTGGTGTCCCACAGGGCTCGGTCCTTGGCCCCCTATTGTTCGGCATCTACTTCTCAGAAGTACAGGCCAACATGGGAGGACTTTGGCTGACAAAGTTTGCAGGCGACTGCAAACTGGGCGCCATAGTGGAAAGTGCATCGGACACGGATATCCTTCAGAAGGGACTCACGGAAACAGATAGCTGGTGCCAGAGCCATGGCCTGAAGTTAAACGCCAAAAATGTATAGTCATACCCTTCGGGAAAAACAAGGTAACCCCAAGCTACCATATAGGCGGCAATCCACTAAGCACAGAAGAGGTTATCAGGGACCTGGGGACCCAGGTTGACAGTGGCCTTTCTTTGACACTCACATTGCTAAAGTGGTTAGAAAGACCTTCTACATTGCCCACCTGATCATGAAGGGATTCACATCCAGATCTAGTGAGGTCATTGTTCCCCTGTACTCTTCACTTATCAGACCAATGATCGAGTACAATGCCCCATTCGGGATGTATCTCACCCGACATCTGCAGCAATTGGAGGGACCCCAAAAGTTCCTCACCAAAAGGATAAAGGGACTCCAAAATCTGTCATATGCTGCCAGATTGAAGAAACTCCAGCTCTATTCAGTCACAATACCGTCTGCTCAGAGGTGACATGTGCCTGACATACAAGGCCATGTCCAACCCGGAATTAATGGACATGCTCCACCTCAAAAAATCCAAATCCACCAAAACCACTAGAGCAAGCGACTTAAACCTTAGCACGGATATAAATAGGACGTGCTGGAGGGATAGATTTATCACTCAGAGACTCCCTATGCTGTGGAATAAAATCCCGGTCCATGTGAGGCAGAGCACCTCGCTGGCTCTGTTCAAGAGAAATCTTGACCTGTGGATGGGAGATCGTAGGTTTACCCCGGGAATCATCTCTGTGTCACTGCTGGACAGAGGCACAACAAACTAATGGGCACAGTATTTTTTCATATAAGGGGTGGCGTAAGCCACAAAACTTTGGGCTAGGCTTATAAATGCCTTAGGGCAGATAGCCTAGTATAAACCTATGAACATTAGATGGCATTGTGATACTAATTTGCCTAGGAAGTGTTGAAGATGCTTCCTCTTGAAACATCAAAGGAATTGTTGTCATTGCTCATGAATGTGTGTATAAAAGTTTAGTAACTTAACTGTTTTTATATTCCGATGAAGTTCGGATAAGGGATGAAAGCGTTTAATGTATATGTAATTCATTTGGTTTGGTTTTAGTCGGTTTACCAAATAAAATAGTTGCTGCTTGCAACCTTTTGCCTTGGATTTGCTTTGGTTTTGGAGCCTTTTGGATTTTGTGTTTTACCAGTATAAATTAGATGTAATTTCTAAATCTAGAGCAAGGTTTGCCACAGCCATACTGCAGGGCTTTCCAGTAAACCTCCTCAGCTATTCCCTCCTCCCTTACTTCCTGAACTTTAGTATTCTAATTTGTGTTATAAATACTGCCATAGCCGGCCTTAGGCATAGGCCAACTAGGCGTCCGCCTAGGGCACCGCTTTAGTAGGGGCACTTTTCCAGTATTTATTTGATGTAGTTAGACCAGGATGAGGGCACTGGGTGGTGTGGTGGGGGGTGCCGTGGTGCCCTTTTGCCTAGGGCACCATTTGACCTAAGGCCGCTCCTGAATACTGCAACAGATGAATAGAAGGACATAGAGTAGTAGTGCAAAATCTTACCATAACGATATACGTCCTTCTCTTCTTTGTTGTAGTATTTATCTCTCCCTCCTTCCACCTGGCCTTGCTTCTTGGATTATTCTTACCCTACTTTCTTAGGCTGGCATTCCTCCTGGGGCAGTCAGTTCTGAGGATGGTTCCCACAGATGTCACTTTTATGGCCGACGTCCCATCGCAGCCTACATGAGGTGTACCACACAGCCTACAGTAGCAAAATCTTTTCATTCTGGCTGACATCGGATCACCTACAGCGGGGAACTCTCTCATCTTCGAATACTGCAACAGGGAAGAGAGCAACGTCCAACTTTCCTGTCACTCTGACAAAGGTTTGTCATGAGCAGATTTGGTGGTGGTTAGAGTTGTCTTTGATAACTAACAGGAGACCATTCGTTCTTTCTCTTCCGTCAGCCACTGTCACTATGGATGCATCCCTTCTGGGGTGAGGGGGGGATTTCAAAGGGAGGATGGTTCAAGTGTCCTGGTCTTCCAGGGAGGCCAATGTTCATATCAGTGTTCTGGAGATGAGGGCTGTTCTCATGTTGCAGGCCTTTCAGGATGTCCTCCTCAGTGTTGTGATTTCACTCCAAACAGACAGTACATCCATTGTCCGGTATCTGAACAAACATGTTCTTATCCACTTTGTTGAGAGGCCATCAGGGTTTGGCAATGGGTGATCTCCTCTCAATGGTTTCTGGTTGTAGCACACATTCTGGGGAGGTCCAGCATTCTGGCAGACAGTGTGAGCAGGAATATTCTTCTTCCTCATGAGTGGACTCTGAATCTGTTGGGTAGCTCTCAAATTTTCAGCTCCGGGGCATTCCATGTTGTAACCTTCTTCCTTCCCCCTCCAACACCAAATACAACAGCTGTTATGCTTTAGTCCCTACTCAGGGACAGTCACCCAGAGATGCTGTTCTGTATGCTTGGCCCCAAGATCTCCTGTACGTATATCCTCCAATTCCTCTGATAATCTAATTTCTTCAGAAGGTGGCAAATTACAGAGAGACAGTGAATCCCTATAGATCCCGTTTGGCCTCATCAGGTGTGGTTCCCCTTTCTTTGGCCTCTACTGAGGTACTCTGCTTGAGTTATGGATCCCACTCAGGATCTTGTTTCTCATCCAGCGGGTCTGGATCCACCCAACTTTCAGTTCCACAAGTTAACCCAATGGTTTATCCAGTTCCCTCAAAGGCCTGAAATTGCAAGATTTCAGACATTGTTGGGGCATATTTTGTCCTCTTCCCAGAAAATGACCACTAGGAAAGTGCTTGCCAGGAAATGGAAACATTTTGCTGTTTAAATGAACTCTATGGGGTTTGATACTTTTTCTGCTCCCTTAGAGATAGTCGTAGATTTTCTCACTGATTGTTTCAAACAGGGTCTAGTTATTCCATGATTAACATGCAATTGGCAGCCATATCTAATTTTCATATTGGCAGGGATAACGTTCCCTTGACCAAGCTGAAAATTTCTAAAGCTTTTCTCAAAGGCACATTTCTTTTGCCCCCTGTTCAGCATCTTGTCCCACCTTGGGATTTACCTTTCATGTTGCAGGCCCTCCTTTGAGCCTTCTGCTACTTTTGATCTAAAGTTACTGTCTTAGAAGTCATTGCTCCTGGTAGCTGTTAGCCAGGAGGGTGTCCAAGTTACAAGCTCTGGCTGCTATTCCTCTATACTTGGTGTTTCACAAAGATAGATCCCTTCACACGAACCCTTCTTTTCCTCCTAAGGTGGCAACTGAGGGCAATTTTTTGAATCGGACTATTCACTCGCTTGCCTATTTTCTTTCCCAGTTTTTTGAACAAGGGTGAATACTTGCTGCATTATTTGGATGCGCATAAGCAGTTGAAATTTTACTTGGACAGGACAAAGTCTTTTTGAAAATCCAATCAGTTTGTTTTCTTTTCAAAATCCAAATTGGGTAGCCCTGTATCTTAGGTTATGTTATCGAAGTGGCTGTCACACAAAGTGTCCTTTGCCTACACCTTGAGAGGTAAGACTTTGCATAGTAAACCGAAAGGTCGCTCCAGTACAGCCATGGCTACTTCTGGCTTTTTTTTTTCTTTAGAGCTTCAGTAGGTGATGTGTGTGCAGCAGCAACTTGTGTGAGTTTTCACACCTTTGTTTTTTTACTACAAGCTGGACATTCAGTGTAGGTCCAGGGCTTATTTTGGCTTCACAGTGTTGCGGAATATCCTTCTGTAGATCCTCCCATGGGTTTTATGAGGTTGAAGCCAGACAGAGAAGACAACATCTGATATAAAAGTTATGTACTTACTACAACAATAAATCCGTGTTATTTGTCTCCGTCTGGTTCAACCGTTGGTCCTGCCTTTTTAACAAGTCTTTTGTTCCCGGTGACCGCTTCTTTCCTTGGAGTCCTTTGTCCTCTGTTTTTATGTAGTAGTTTGTTCTTGAAGTAAATTTGCGAGGGGGCAAACTTAATCCCAGGTATCCTCTTGGGAGCTGGGGATTTTGGGTAAGGGAGGTGGTGCCCACCAAGTTGAAGTCTTGTGGATTTGTTTGACATTGGATCTGAATTAGATTCAGTAATTTTCTGATTGAACCATATGGAGACAGACATCATGGATCTATCATTATGGTAAGTACATCATTTTTATTTCTGTGTGCGTGTGTATGTATGTATTGGAGCTGTCAGTGTCTCATCGACCTCCCGATGCCTGCCGCCAAAACAGCATCACGACCACCTCTCCTAGCTGGAGCTTCTGGGGGGTTACTTTGCTGCCGAGTGTGGCAACCGTTGGATGAGGTGTAAAATAGAAACCTAGTCTGCCTGAGATGGTGACAGTTCTAGTGTTAGTAAAAAGATCCCATGGCACTTACCAAAAAAAGAAAATGTGGTAGTGTCCTGGTCAAAATTTACCTAGTCAATATGAATACTATTTCAGTTCTTCCCTGAAAAGAGTCCACTGGCCTAGTCAGATTAACCCAGTCAACATAGCATGCATAAATAACTGTGTAATTGTTCTAGGTAGCAGTAAAACAAAAGAATAGTAAACAGCTGTTACCTTTCAAAATTAAGGCAAAAAATACATTACTTAACATTTAGCCTCTCAGATCTTCTAGGAGCTTGGTATGCTCTATATGTTAGGCTGTATAAGTGGGTTTTGACAAAGGCTTAGTACAAGACTTTTCAATGGACCCTACCTAGTGTACAACCGGCATTCTCAGAGTCATGTACAGGAGGATGCTTTACCTTGTATGGAGACCTGGAGTCAGAGTGGTAATTATTCCTCTAATTTCTGATGTCTGTTCAGTCTTCATCAAACCTATGGGTGTAGGTTCTGACCCTGGAACCAACTTGGCTGTTAGCAAGCTAAAGCATCTGAACTAGAGCTCTTCTCACTCTACCCATAATCTCTGTCTCCTCCCATATAACTCAGATCTCATTTCCCATGCATCAGCCGAGCATCATCATCCATTTAGAGCTTCTCCATGGGTTCCTTTTTCACCATTTATTCCTGGATATGTAACTTAGCCTTTGGCCTGTTCTTTCTGTTTCTTACCCTTCTAGCGTTTTTGTACTAGTTTTAAAAAAAATCTCTTTAGTTTTAGTCTGCTTTTGTCTGTGAGTGTTCTCCATTACACCTTTCTTTCCTTCTTCCACTATGTCGGAGAAATCCAACTAAACCTGTTGGTTTTAAAAAAATGCACTTCCTGTGGGCACAAGATCCTTGTATCTGATGCCCACAAGGAGTGCGTTTATTGTCTGGGGCATGCACACCTTGAAATGGTATGCTGTATGTGCAAGGATTTTCTTCCCCAGGCCATTGCAAATAGAAGGAATAATCTGGTCCTTAAAGGGCTTATTCCACCTCCTTCCCCAACTATCCCTTCTGTCTCAGGGGCTCAACCCCCTGCCAAGAAATCCAAGGAGGCTAGGGACCCCTAAGAAAAGGTCCCAAGACCCCTCTGCTTTAGTTCTATCATAGCCTCCCAAAAAGGGCCCAGGAATCTCAGAGCAGAGCCCTTCGGCTCCTATCTCTGAACCGACCCCTCCGCTCCGTGCCCCTGTTATCTTGCCAGGGCCAGAACCTTTCATGCCAAGTACGTCCCCCCGGGATGTCTCTCCTAGACCTCACTCCAGGCCTTCCTCTGTCTCATCTTCCATCAGGTCCTCTCAGAGCCTGTCGGAGAATGAAGTGGACAGATTGATGATGAAATTTCTCCATACACAGATTCAAATGGGGGTCATTCCAGCTCAATCCCCTACAGGATCTGCGAGCAGAGCTTCCCATTCCTTCTCTAGTCCAGCCTGCAACTTCTGAGCTCCCAGATCTGTTGGTCCCAGGGGCCAGTTTGTTGGGTCCAGTAGTTATTTCAACTTCGAGCCTGACTGCTTCCTTGACTCTCTTGGTGCCAACAGCGTCAGGGCCAAGTGGGTCTCAGAGCTGAAGTCTCAACATCGAGTCTGAGGTGATAGCTTTGACTCCGAGGTCATTGGAGATGTCACTTCCCCTTGGTGTCTCAGAGTTCAACAGCTTGGTGCCGACTCCCCCCTCAGTGCGGAGGGTTACTGGGGACCAGGGACAGTCTGTTCTTGATTCTTCTGGGCAGGGGAGGATTCCTCAGGACTCCGGGAGTCCCTCAGCCTTTGGGGTGGTAGAGAAGGTCCTCTCCATTCCTAGGAGATTCCTGGCTTCTACAGTGTCAGATCCACCCCTTCCCCTTCTGAGCTCTGTGCCAGAGACCTCACTTCTGCCACCGGGGCAGCCAGCCCCTCAGGGCCTCCAGTCTCTTGCACTTGTGGAAGCCGAGATTTTTTCATTACCTCTCCAGAGCACACCACAGAGGAGGCTTCTCAGAAGAAATGTTGCAAAAGGAGACACCTACATTCCCCAGAGGAATCTCTCATAAAAGGCACTGACTTTAATGAAGGGGAGGGTTCCCCTAGATCTCCACCTGACATCTCCGTTGGAGACATTTTGGAAATCTTTTGTCAGAGTGGTGGCTGGTTGGCCCCAAACCTCACCCTGGATGAGTCAGTGTTCCTGGAGGACTTCGGGACTGGCCCATCTACATCCTGGGTGTCCCCCTGCAGACTCTTTAGTGAACCTGGTGTCTGCAAGAGCATGGAAGGAACCAGACATTGCAGAGCCGATACCTAAAAGAGCTGACAAAATTCTAAATGCCCCTAGGATATACCCCACTGGACGGAGGGCATTCCAGTGGATGCCATGGTGGTTGCAGCTGCCACTAAGGAAGAGCTTGCCCAGGAAAGCTCTACTATCCATCCCCCTAACAGAGAGTCTAGGGCTATGGACAGATTTGCAAAATGGGTTCACAATTCTTTCATGTTTCCCTCAGAGCATTGAACTGTTTTCCCCACTTTATTGGGCTACAGAGGGACTTACTTAAGGAGCTGTCTAGCTCTGGCCTTGAGTCCATGACGGCAGAGGAATGGAACTCCTTCTCCTCCCGTATGGCCACTCTTTAGTCCATTTCCAATGCCTCATCTCTCATGCAGTTGAGGGTACCTCTAGGGGGTCCAGTTCCGGCATTGCCATTCAGAGTCATGCCTGGATGTGGCTCTGTGACTTTGCATAACCTTTTAAGGCATCATTCGTCAGTGCCCTCTTTGACAGTTCCTCCCTCTTTGGACCAACAGTATGAGACACACTCTCCTACAATGAGAAAGACAGAAAGACCATGTCTGCTTTCAGAATCTGCTTCTCTACCCCTCAAAGGTCCTTTACAGGAATCAGCATGGGGGAAAGAAGTTGTGGTTCAGAAAGTCCCAAGGTTCTTTCCAGGAAACTGAGGGAGATTTTCTCCCATGTGGAGAGGAGGGATAATTTGAGTGGCAGACACCGCCCATGTGGCAGAGGAGGTCCACTAAATCAGGGATGTCTGGATTCTCCTTTGAAGAAATCCTTGCAGCATCCCTGAAGCGTTACAGTTGGGGAACATTGTTCCTTGCACCTAAAAGCCTGGTTAGCCATCATGAATGACTGATGGGTGCAAGGAGTTGTATCCAGAGGTTACTCCATTCCCTTTCTAAACCTCCCCAAGCCAAAACAACACCTCCCCAGTGTATCACCCAATCAGAGGGAGGCGGCAGCTTTGTAAATCTCAAAGTTGCTTCAAAGAAGTCATCCAGGAGATCCCTCCAAGCCAACACTGATCAGTAATTTACTCCTGGTTCTTTTTAGTTCCAAAGAAACCAGGGGGCCTCAGGCCCATACTGGACCTAACTTACCTGAACAAATCGGTGAAGTACACGAAGTTCAGGATAGTCATGGTTCTGTCCATCCTTTCCTTTCTGCAGAAGGATGACTGGATGTCCTTGATAGACCTGAAGGATGCGTACTTCATATCAAAATAAACAGATGTTCCAGAAGGTACCTTCGTTTCAGGCAAGGAACCAGTCAGTACTACTTTGTGTGTTTCCATTTGGTCTCACCACAGCCCCCAGGGTGTTCACCAAATGCATGACAGCAGTTGAAGCTCACCTCAGACTGCAGGGGTTCCACCTGTTTCCTTATCTGGATGACTGGCTCATAGTTGCACTAACCAGGCATCTACTGATCCAGCCCAGGGACTTTCTCTTGCGATTGGCTTCAACCTTGGGCATCATTTTAAATCTTCAGAAGTCGCAATTACTACCAGTACAAAGGATGGACTTTATAGGAGCTCATTTGGACACACACAAAATCCTGGCATATCTTCCATCAGGCAGGATTCTTTCACTGAGAATGCATATCAGACAAATGCTACCTTTTCCAGTTCCTCCAGAAAATCTTGTCCTCAGGGCTTTGGGCTCTATGGCTGCTTCAATAGCATTATTACAGACAGCTCTCTTACACGAGAGATCTTCAGTGGACATTCAGTTCAATAGTCCCTTCTGCACCAACCCCTGACTCATCCTGTAAGATTGTCGCAGGTGTGCAGAAATTCTGTATTGTGGTGGCTTCCCAGTCCAGAAGTCACACAAGGTCAACCGTTTGTTCTTCCCGCTCCCATTGCCACGCTGACCATGGATGCCTCCAGGCTGGGGGGATGGGTGGGCATTACCTGGGATGGACAGTTCAAGACACATGGACTCCCCAGTAGACCAACCTGCATATGAATGTCCTTGACATGAGGGTGGTGCTTCTAGCATTGCAAGCACTTCACTCCCTTATTCCTCTAGGGGTAATTGTAATTCAAACTGACAACATGTCTGTTGTATGACACATCAACAAACAAGGTGGAACCAGGTCTTACCCCCTCAGTCAAGAAGCAATGAGAGTGTGGCAGTGGGCTGTCTCTACCAACTGCTTTCTAATTGAAGCTCACATTCTGGGGGAGCTTAGCATACTGGTGGACAGGCTCAGCAGAGTTTTATTGAGGATTCACAAGTGGTCTCTGAATCAGTTAGTGGAAAAAAGAATATTCCTCAAATGGAGTCAACCTTGGTGTGACCTCATCACTTCTCCCCTCAACAGCAGATGCAGCAGGTACTTTGCCTTGATCCCTCCACAGGGACAGTCACCAAGAGATGCTGTTGTCCATGCTTTACTCCCTGGTCTACTTTATGCATTCCTACCTGTTCCTCTGATCCCCAAACTTCTTCAGAAAGCAGAAAGCATGCAGGTTGAAGAGCCAAGTGATCCTCATCGTTTCCTTTTGGCCTTGACAGGTGTGCTTCACTTTCCTGTGGTCTCATCTGATTTGCCCACCATGGACGTTGGAACCCTTTCCAGATCTCCTGTCTCACCCCTCAAGGCAACTCCATCCAGATCTTCACAACTTGAAATTAACTACATGGTTTCTCCAATTCCGATGATGGCTAGACACTCAAGGCTTTCTATCCCATTTCAGAGGATTTTGATTTCCTCTCATAAGGCGTGTATCAGGAAGATTTAAAAAAGTAAATAGAAAATGTTTTCTATATGGGCTCAACAGGATTACATTGACCCGCTCACTGCACCCGTTTTGGCAGTTTTGGACTTTCTAGCTGGTCTGTTTCATTCTGGGGCCAGTTTTCTGCTGTCAGAATTCATTTGGCTGCCATATCTAATTTCCGTATTGGAGAAAATGCTGGATTCTTAGCTTCTTCTAGGCTTTGTAAAGCTTTTCTTAGAGGTACGTTTCTTCTTCATTGCCCTATCAAAGATCCTAACCCTCCGTGGGACCTCACTTTTGTTCTCCAAGCTCTGATATTACCTCTCTTTGAACATGCTGCAAAGGCAGATTTAAAATTTTTGTCCTGGAAAACAGATTTTTTAGTAGGCATTACTTCTGCCAAAATGGTATTGGAGCTTCAAGCCTCATCTTCCAAATCTCACTCTTATTTTTCATAAAGACAGAGTTACTCTACATACTAACCCCTCTTTCTTACCCAGGGTCGCTACAGTAAATACTGTTAATCAGTCCATCAACCTCCCTGTGTTCTTCCCAAATTTCCAGAATAAGGCAGAATATGTGTTGCATCTCTTAGATGTTCATAGACAGTTGTGCTTCTATCTGGATAGAACAACATCTTTCAGAAAATGCGGCCAACTGTTTGTGCCTTTCTCAGATTCCAGAAAAGGGAAATCTGTTGTCAAAGCTACCATAGCTTGATGGCTGCAGGATTGTATTTCTTATGGTTATTCATCTAAGACTGTTCCTTTACCTAAGCAAGTCAAAGCTGACACCACAAGATCCATAGCCACTTCCCAGGCTTTTTGGTCTATGTTTTCTTTGGAGGATATTTATGCAGCTGCTTCATGGGTGAGTTCTCGCCCCTTTATTTCACATTACAAACTAAATATTTCCAGGAATAGGGCTGCTTTTGGCTCTGCAGTACTCCGGAATATCCTTCCGTGAAGGCCACCCAGATCTATGTAGATGGGGACTCTGTCCCACAGTTTTGAGGAGGACTGAACAGACAGCATTAGATAAAGAAGTTATATACTCACCATAATGTTCTATCTGTGTTGTCTGTCAGTCTTCATCAGCCTATCCTCCCTCCTTTCCCCTTCCTTGTATCTGAAGGACCTGATGGATAGGGCTAGGAACCTTCGTTCCTGTTTTGTGCTCCTGAGTATGTTTTAAGCTCTCTTCATAGGTGTGTACGAGGCTAGTGGCCCTGGGGCCTTTACAAGCCTAGCCATAGAATTACCCTGGCATAGTGCCACCCGACCTTAGTTCCCAGTGCCTCTGTTGAGTAGAGCCACTGGAGTTATCCCCGGGGTGAATTTTCTGTTTCCCATCCACTCATCAAGATTTCTCTTGAAGAGGGTCAGCGAGGTGCTCTGCTTGACATGTATGGGAAGCCTATTCCATAGCATGGGCAGTCTTTGGGTTATGAACCTGTCCCTCCAGCATGTTCTGTTGTGGTAATGAGGTTGAGGTCTGTGGAGCGTATGGTGCAGAGGGATTGGAATTTCTTTAAATGTAGCATTTCTAACAGAGCTGGTCAGATATGGATTTTTAAGTCAAGCAGAGATCGCCTCTTATTAGGCGATATGACACAGAGAATATTTGGAGTTTTTTTGAGTCTGTCCATATAGGACAAGTGTCTAAGGCCTAAGATCCTCTTTCAAAGGTACTTTTGCGGCCTCTCCAGTTGTTGAAGGTGTCTAGTGAGGTACATGCCAAGTGGGGCATTGTACTCGATAATTGGCCTAATGAGGGAAGAGTAGAGGGAGACAATGACCTCTTTCTTCCTGGATGCAAAACCCTTAGTAATGAGATGTGCCACATAGGAGGACTTTCTGACCACAGTGGCAATGTGGTGATCAAAAGAGAGATTACTGTCAACCTGTGTTCCCAAATCTCTTATAATGCCTTCTGTGTTCAGTTGACTACCATCAGTGTGATAATTCATGGGAACTGGGTTTTTCCCAAAGGGGATGACTACACATTTTTCTTAGCATTGAGCTTAAGGCCATGGTTCTGACACCAGTCGTTGGTCTCAGTGAGGCCTTTCTGTAGGATGTCAGCATCACTTGGGAAGTTAGTAAGTGCTCCCAACTTGCAATCGTCTGTGAACTTTGTCAGCCAGAGTCCATTCGTGTTAACCTGGATTTCAGAGACGTAGATACCAAACAGGAGAGGACCCAGGACCAAACCCTGTGGGACTCCACTCATGACTAGTCAGCAGTCTGACTTGGAGTCATCTACTTCCACACTGTGGGTTCTATCTGTGAGACAGTTTGCAACCCACCTTGTGATATTGGGATTGATGCCTAGCTTAGTGAGTTTTTCTATGATTCCTGAGTGGAGAATGGTATCAAAAGCCATAGCCAGATCAAGGTAGGCTGTATGAACCACCTTGCCTTCATCCACAGCTCTGGTGACTGACTCAAAGAAGTCAACCAAGTTGAGCAGGTATGATCTACTCTTCACAAAACCAAACTGTGTGGGTTCCAGAGTTTGGAGATTACCTATATCTTTGCTTATTGGGTCCATGATGATGCGTTCCATATCTTTGCATATCAGGCTTATCAGGCTAATGGGGCGATAGTTCCGGGGTCTGTAGTCGCTCCTCCTTTGTAGAGAGGGATGACTGTAGCAGTGCGCCATTCCGTAGGAACAAAGCCTGAGGTGAGGCTGTGATTGAACAGGGCACACAGGAGAGGTGCCAGTTCACTCTGTAGTTCATGTAGAACACAACCAGGGATATTGTCAGATCCCATAGAAGCTGTATTCTTGACCTTGGACAATGCTGTTTTAAGCTGTGCAGCAGTAATACTGGGTGCCTGGCAAGCTACTGGTATTGCGATTGGTCCTTTGGGGGGGTAAAGTTGGCACTGAATCTGTCGGCCAGTATACTGGCAATATCTGTTGGTTCGGTGTAGGAGGTACCATTGTGCAGTAACTCAGAGCAAATCTGGGTACTGCCGTGCAGATTCTTTACATAACTGTAGAAGGCCTTGTGGTTGTCTTTACTATCTGCTGCAATTCTGTTTACATAACTAGCTTTATAGGATTTGATGAGGGATCTCAACTTTTTGTTGAGGCTGATAAGGGAGTTTTTTCAGTCTTGGGACTTCACCTTATTCCACATCACTTTCTTCCTTCTGTTGTGGAGTTTGTTTATGGCAGGGGACCACCAGATTGGCTTCCTTTTTTTGGAGGAGAGCATCTTGGTTTTATTGGGTATGGTGAGATCACCATTTGCATGGGTTCAGTGAAGTTAGCCACCTCTGTTTTTAGGACCCCAAAGTTAGCTTTGGAGAAGTTTTTCATGGTGGTTACCTTTGCAGGGGTGTGGAAGGGATGTGGATTTCCAAGGTGATTAGCTTGTGGTTAGATCTAACCAGGGAGGAGCTGACTATTGGTGTAGAGCAATGGTCACCCATGTTAGTAATGACCAGATAAAGGATATTGATACCTCTACTGGGGATAACAATGAGCTGTTCCAGGGCATTGGAATTAATGAACTCCAGGAAACGTTGGGCAAGTGTATTGATACATGAATAGTTTTCCCAGTTAATGGTGGGGTAGTTGAAGTCGCCTAGTAAGAGAGTGTTAGGTTGGACCCTAATATTCTCCAGGGTGCTTAGGAATGTGGAGGAATTTGGCGTCTAAGTCTTGAGACATGGTTGGGGACCTATAGCAGGCTATGACCTGAATCGCTGTCTTACCCAATGTTAGCTGCACCTGAAGCATCTCTGATGCGTTATGTTGGGCTACCAGTCTGAAGGTGTGCTCATCCTTTATGAATATGGAAACACCACCACCTTTGGAGCTTCCGTCCAAGTTCTGCGGCCGAAAGGTGTGGAATGAGTTATAGCTTGGTAGTGCAGGAGTGCTTTCTGCTGCCTTGAACCTGCTCTCTGTTACAGCACAAATGTCGATGTTCTCCATTTTAAGGAGTGCTTTGAGCGAGTTCATTTTGAGATTTAGACTTCTAGCGTTGAGCAGCATGACCCTCAGATTGCATTTGTTTGTAGCTTTTACGGTGGTAATTTGGTCTTTGGAACACTGCCTAAAAAAGGCACTATAGGGGTGGCAAGAGCCTTGGCCAGTATCCGGAAGCCCAGGGGTGACAGATGCAGGCCATCTCTGGCAAAGCATCGAGATCTGTCAATCATGTCATCCCAAGCAGACAGATACTGGATCCCCTTAGAATGACACCAGAAACTTAGCCAATTGTTGAAATCAATCATTTTCTGCTTGCACTGTGGTATCATTCTGGGTGATGGTAGGATGCTGCTTAGGGCTAGGATCATACCCACCTGGGCTACATAATCTGAGAGCTCCTCCATGTCTCTTTTCCTGCAGTCCCGCGGGGGAGGTACATCTCAGATCATTCACACCCACATGTACAATGAGAGTCATATTTGTACCTGTTGTTGAGGGACCTGAGTGTGTGCGTTATGTGATGAATCCTGGCACCTGACAGGCAGCTGACTGTTACTTTCTCCTTATTCAACCTAGTGAGTGTGGGACATCAGTGTGCCTCACTATCGAGTCACCTATGACTAGTGTGTTGGGCATGTTGTTTTGCCTTAGGGGCTTTGGTTGATTGGCACACTGTTTAGGAGAGTTGTGTGTCTCGTGATTAGTGTTGTCTTGTGGTGGTCGACTGCATTTCTGCCTTGGAGGTCTCTGCTGCTTGGGTAGATTATTATTAAGAGCCTCCACGAAGGTGGGTGTGTGTGGTTTGTGTTTTTATGTGAAGGCAGTGCTCTTGTTAAATTATATAATTTCTCTGCTAGGAGAATTAGCAGCAAACTTGATTTGAGGTATCTGGGAGAAGCGAGGGATTATGAGTAGGGTGGGAGGAGCTTTAGTTTGCTAATTGCCTATTCGGTTCCGAGGTCAGAACCTGAACCCACGGATTTGATGAAGACTGCAGCAGATAACACAGATGGAATGTTATGGTGAGTACATAACTTTTTCCTCACAATTAAACCTTCAGAATTATGCACAGAATGTTGTAGCTTGTATGTTGGTCTGGGAGCAGTGTGAACAATATGTGTGGGTGGGGTGACATGAATGATGAGATGCAGGAGCACTAGTCTTTAGAATATAAACTGGAAAAAGCTTGTCTACAGTTATGTTTCTATGTACATATTTTTTAAGAAAAAGAAGTTACCTGCATATTTTTTTGAGTTGTAGTTACACAAAACAGTTTTGTTGTTCCCTTGAGTTCTTGTAAGGATTTGGGGCAGCTAGTAACTGATGGTTGGTTTGCTGTCTGAGGTCCACTTTCAGATTTCGAAAATCCAAAACTTTGAACCTCTAAATACCAAAGCTCAGAGGATCGAAGTTTTGGAATCACAAAACTTGTTAATGAAGATCGCCGTACAGTGTGGAATGGAAACTGTACCATTCTTTTCACTGTAGTGTAATCTCGGACTCTGTATATTTAAGTAGCATGGGGTATGGGGGGAGCAGGGGGGCTTGCTCCCTTGCAAAAACGTGAATTCTGAACTTTAGTTGTTTTACATTTTTTTTTCAAGTTTCGAGATTCCAAAACTTTGATCCTCTGAGTTTTGGTATTTAGAGGTTTGAAGTTTTTGGATTTTCAAAATTTGATAGTAGGCCCACTGTCTGTGCTAATTTCCCTCAAGTCCTTTTAAGGGCTGGGGATATCCATTTTGGGTTTATGTGTCGGGTGAGAGTTAGGGGTTTTATCCTATCATAGGACTTTGGTTTAACTTTGAACACATGTCCCTTAAACGTGGATGCCAATGTGAGTATCTGTTCGACACAAAAGATGCATTTTTGCATGTTTGTGTGTTAGGCATATAAGGGAGGGGCTGTGTATAGGTGATGCAGTGTTTTTGTAATTTATAGTGAATGATATGGAACAAACAAATAAGTTTTGTTTGGATGTGCTTTTGAGGCATGAACTTTTTGCTCAAATGTGTAGTATGTAATACATTTGATTTGTACTACAGCAGGTAGTGATGTTGATGCCAGGATTTGTATTAAGTGTACTGCGTTTAAGACCCTGAAGGACTCTTAGAAAGATACTTGCAATGTAACTGTTAGTATTGGTGTTCAGGTTGAGGATAGGTATGTTCAAGGTAATTTTTTTCCTTGAAATTAGTGTTAAAAAACAAAGAAATTCAAATGCATTTTCTTTAGTAGTGCTGACTTAATTTGTAATTTAAATAAGGAGGATGATGGCATACAAGCAGATGATGGGGATGTTCTGGATTTAACAGGCTAACCTGATAAGGTTATTTTGTATTTGGTTTATGTTAAAGACTCCCAGGAGGTAATTTCTCATTCATTGTTAACTGTGGAACCAGAGAACAGAAAAGAAGGTTGGAGCTTGATGTTACTGAGGTTATGTAGGTTGTTGGATAATGAGGATTTAAATAGAAAGAGGAGGAGAAGAACATTAGGTGCTAATAGTGGACTGGTTGCAGGAACTCTTTGTAAGAAAGTTCTGGAAAACCACCTATCATCTAATAGACACGTTTTGGTGATTGGGGATTCTATATTGAGAAGAATTAATAACCCTCTAGCAATGAAAAATAAAGAATGCATTACAGTCTTTTGTTTGGTGGATTGCAAGATGTATGATATTTGTGTGGCTTCAAAAGGATTTTTGTGGTCAGGAGAATATATGATGTGGTAATTGTCGTAGCAAGTGGGAATGATGGTAGAACAAATGAGAGTGTGGAAAAAAAAGTTTGAGCTGGTTTTATGTGATGTTATTCCAGTGTTTGATTTATAGTAATGTCTTGACTAAAGCAACTAAGGGTTTTACAAATATCATTAGAAGGTTGGGTTATTTACATGGGATTGAATGTATTTGTGTTTGTGGGTAAGAATCTGTTTGGCTACAATAGTAGGCACCTTAGTTATGTTGGTAACAGATTTTTACTTGGTGAGATTCAGAATTGGTTTTAATGCAGTTCCTCCTAAGGTTTCTGTAAGTACAGTTAGAATACCCAAGTTAAAAACTTTTTCATGTAATTCTAGAAACTTGAATAAGTTGCTCTCTTTTTAGAGGCAAGTAATTTGAGTGAGAGATATAAAGTGGTTATTGTTACAGAGGCATTGTTTTCAGAAAATAATCCTCCTTTGTGTCTTTCTGGATATAAAGCATTTCACAGAATAAGGGATATGTGAAGAGGATGGAGTGTTTCTGTTTATGTTCAAGGTAATTCGGTATCACACTTACTCAGTACGAATAATAATTATGAGATCATTTTGGTTAAGCTTGGGTAGTGGTTCAGAAGTTTGTAAAATTGCACTTTTTTATATGCCTCCATGTCAGACCAAAGAAGAACTGGTATTTTTGTAAATCAGTAACATCACATTTAGAGGAAGGTTGTGATCTTATTGTTGGGGATTTAAATGTCCCTTATATATATTGTTGTGGCCTGTATGCTAGTAATGGCCTGTTAGGTGAGTTTGTTGATTTATGTTTAGGAATTGGATGTTTTCAGTTAGTGTCTTTTCCAACAAGAGGTGTTAATATATTGGATGCTGTATGTGTTAAAATCTGGGAATTTATAGAAAACTGTGAGGTATATGAAGTACTTATTCTTTTGGATCACTCCAGTATATCTTGGACATAAACATTTCTCATGTTGTCTAAATTTATGAATGATCAGAGTTATAGGCATACTTTTTATAGAACAAACTATAACAAGATAAAGGGTGTGATTTCTGTTTGGAATTGGTGTAACTCACTTGATTCTTTTGATATTAAGGAAGGTTATTTGAAATGTTATTGTTTTCTACATGAGTTGATTGATGAGTTTGTTCCACTGTTACCTAATACATCTATGGGATTTACATTTTCATGGTAGAATCAGGTAACTTTCATTACATAGAAGGATTCAGAATTTATGAAACATGTTGAAAGTCTGGGAAGAAAAATCTGTATAAATTTAGGGTCATGGGGAATAAATTAATGAGAATGGTCAGGCCAACAAGGAATAACTATGAAAATAGGCTGTCTGGTAATGTAACATTAAATAAAAAGGTATTTTATGAATATTTGAATCAATATAAGACAGATATACATTCAGCTGAGGTCATTTAAGTTGGTTACTAACAAAAGTTTATTGTCCATTATATTTTTGGACCATATTTCAGGATTCAATAGTAAACCTGTTAAGAGTAAGAGTTCAGTTGAAGTTTTTGGTAAATGCTTTTGATATTTCTGATAAGTTCTGAAGATCTGTTGAAGATTATTACAAATAGTTCTGCTGATGGTCCTGACAGAATAAATGGCATTCTTCCATCAGCAATTATTAAAGAAATGTCTCCTTGTTTGATTTTTCTTTTCCAAATGTCACTCTGGACAGGCTGTGTGCTCATTATTTGGAAACTGGAACTTATTATTACTATATTTAAAGCTGGTGATCATTGTTTGGCTAAAAACTATAGAATAATCAGTCTCACAAGTACTGTGGGAAAATGTCATGAACAGTTAATTTCCAGATACATAACTGACATTGTGGGCAGGAGTTGTGACATTACTCATCATGGCTTTGTAGCCCGAATGTCTTTGGTATGAACTTGCTTTCCTTTTATTGGCATATGCAGTTGACTCCCTCTTATCCGGTCTTACTGTGACCTGACCTTAGGCTGTATAAATGAATGGCTGGTTAATTAGAAAAAGCATATAAATAATACTTATAGGTTATAAATCAGCTAGAATAACAGGATGTGTGTTAGTATGCATATTTCTAATGAATATGAAGTGTGTAATTCAAATGTCTGTTATTGTTTAGTTCAGAGGAGGCAGAAGTGCTGTTCTCATCTGTTGTCTTTTGCTAGGACTACAGCAGAAATTTGATGGCCAGTTAAAGAGGAGGCTGGTTAAAGAGAGGACGGATAAGGAGGAGTCTACTGTATGGAAGTTTTGGGGTGAAGGGCTAGTAACAGATGTCATGTATTTAGACATGTCAAAAGCCTTTGATAAGTGCCATGTTTTAAAATGATTTCTGTACTTAACGCAATATTAGTGTATTTGTAATTGGGTGGATTAGCAACTGGTTGGTAGGGAGGAGATGTAGAGTAAACATTGGTCTGATACTTTCAGATGAAAAGGCGATAATGGCAGGGGGCTCTCAGGGCTCAGTTTGTGGTCAACTTTTGTTTGGGATCTTTCTGACCAGTTTTCCAGTGGATAAAATATGCAAACAATGTAAAAGTTAGTTTGGATATCTCTGGCTTATCCAATCAGTTCTCCTTAAAATCATATTTGAGTAACTCATTTAGTTGGGCTTCTGAGAATGATGTGAAAATTAACATCAGTAGAACACGCATTTTGGGAAAGGGAATCCTAAATATCCTTAAGCTTTGGAAAATTATAGGATTAAAGATATTAGTGTTGTAAAAGATTTGTTTTTTAAATTAAGAATTCTTTAACCTTTTACTTGATATTATCAAAAGGAATTACTGTGAAATTAATAATATTTTTAGAAGTTAAGTTAGGAGAGATAAGGAGGTTTTACTTCAAATTTATAAATCAATAGTTTGGCCTATTACAGAGTACGGTCAAGTTTTATGCATGTTTGTTAGAGTCCAGTTAGATCGGAAAGAATTCAAAGGCATTTTAGTAGAAGGATACAAGAAATGGGTGTAAAATAATAGACTAAAGCCATTATATTTGTTTACAGTGAAGTATAAGTTAGTTAGGGGTGATTGAATTAGTATTTGTAAATGTGTTCAAGTTTGTGGTTTTGGGGACATTGTGTTTTTTTTTGTAGTAAGATACACCAACTAAACACCAGAGATAATAATTATTTTGTTGAAGGACATGTTGGTATATTGGCTGTGTGGCATAATTTTTTTTATTAGAAAGTTTGTTTGTGGTGGAATCCATTAATTCCTTTATAAAACTGGAGTTATGGATCGGATCAAGGGCATTTGACCTGGAGCTTATTGGTTGAAAGCTCGTTGGCTTTTATAGATTTTAAGCTTGTTCTCAACACTGAACATATATTCTGTCAATATAAAATGGTCTACGTATTGCTACAGAGATGGTCAATTTCCTGCATATTTAAAGATCAAGGCAGACATCTGTTGTTTCCAAGAACTATACCTACGCGAACTGGGCTTTCATTGTTTTTAAAGACTTGCATGGGTCACAAAGGCAGAACTGTTGTTCTAAGTGCTTACAGGAGTAAGGGCATTTGTTTATATTAAAGCACACCAGGATGGGAAGTAGCAAGCCTTGTCGCTACCATGACACGGGCCAACCTTATTATGTTAGACCTCTTATTTAAAAAATAAATAAATAAATGTTGGTATGAATCAAGTTGTTTTTTAAGAAGTTAAGAGAATGAAAAAACAAACAAAAAAAAGCATAATGTCCATTGAGGGGGCTTACTGCCCTCAACCCCCCAAAGAAACTGTAAGAACACTTAAACTGTGTAAAGCAGGCGACATAGAGGGGAAGTAGCCCCTTTGCTAGATATGACCGAACATCGTCAGTAATGCTTACTAGATTTTCTGTTTTCTTATAATTAGATCTTTTTTAAGTGTTTGTATCTTTAAAAAATACAGAATCAGTAAAGCAATTAAAAAAGTGGCAACCACTTAACTAAAAGACCCTTCAGGATGACTGTCAAGTTAGCATCATCCACACCTGTGCAAAGTACCATTGTCTGTTCTGAAGTAAACAACCGCTGGAGTTATAGTTGTATATTTTTGCATCATTGTTTGGTCCCTTTGAATCCTATAGTGTACTACTTGCTGATCTCATAACTGGGCTGGGTATGTGCCTTACTGAGAATATCATTCTAATGGGACATTTCAACAATGCTCCAAGTCTTGCTGTGGATTGAGCTAGTCATTAGGCAGCAACCTACAACAAGTTTCACTATTCATATTTAAAAAAGTTTTATGTTTTTTCTTCTTCTCCATCACTGATGTTTTGAGATTAATGAATCCCACCATCGGAAAGTATTCTCACATGGATAGAAAACATAGTATGTTTTCATGGATAAACTGAGTACTCTCACATATGACCAATAACATGACAAATAACATAATGGAAATGTTAATAAAGCAAGATTTTGTGCAAGAATCTGGTTGGACCATATAAAAATCAGACTTCATATTAAAACTCTCCTCTCGTATGTTGTGTCCTCAAGTCAAATTACAGTATTTCAAGAATCAGTATTTCATCTTATCTGTGAAGAACCAAATTAGATGGGGGGGGGGGGTGAGGGCAGAACCCACTTGAGCTTACTCATTGGCAAACACCTTAGATGCTGTTAAGGCATTTATAGTAAAAATGAAGATATATATATATATATATATATATATATATATATATATATATATATATATATATGAAAGTAACCAAATCACTTCTGTTATGAGTTAGAAAAACATGATGGTCTCAGAAAAGTAAATTTTCCAAACTACTTTAGTAAATGAGTAAATTATTTCTTAAGTGTTTTTATGTCAGGGCTTAAAAGACAAGATGCACATTATCATTTTAATGCATACAGCTGCAGGGAACCTCTTGTGAATCGAGTAAAGTAAAAGTCCTGTCAAAAACTGAATTACATTAGTTAAATTATCAAAAATTGATAGATTTATATATGCCCAGAAAAAATATTTTTCTTCCTTAAGTATTTCTCCATGCTGTGTGTCTCAGTATATTAATAGTGATTTTCATATTCTGTTAAAAAAATTAATGAACTCAAGATTCAAATTAGACTCCCCACCCACTACCACCATTACACTAGATAAGTTCTCTGTAGCTATCTATCTATCTATATGAGACCCGAAAGGCTTTTGGCTTTGATAGGAGTCTTCCAGAATTTTGTAAAACAGAATTCAAATTCTGTAGTCTTCAAACAGCAGGATTATTTCTTTAATTTTCAGGGTATTTCAGTACTGCACTGTCCCAAGATGGGTTCCAGTACCTGTCAGAATCTTTCAAAAGAAATATCTTTGTTGTCAAAGATCACAACAGTGCAGGTGTGATCACTGACTTAGTTGGTGATGGTATTATTAAGGATATAGCCGAGTCCCGATACTGTTAAACAAATTAACCAGAAACATTTTCAGTGAACCTGAAATTAATTTTTTTTTTTTTTTTTGTAGGGGCAAGACCCTTCCACACCCCCCATGTAGAGGGAGAACCCCTACCCCCCAAGTTTATATACACCAACTCTACTGCTTCACATCAGTGGAGAAAAGGACAAATATTGTATTCTGTGTCCAGGACTTCCATCAAAATTCTTTTGCATTATGAGGACTCAAAAAAAACACGTCTCAGAAAACTGACACTTTCCCTCACTAACTGTAGAGTTAATTTTGATTATAAAAGACATGGCCATCATTTAATAACAAATGTCTACTAACGGGTATTTCATAACTGATATCACTGTTTCTAGTTATGAAAGCAGCTTGATAAAGTAAACCAGCTGTTTACCATCAACATTCATATCAAATCTTTGCAAAACAGTGATCAGTTTTTCTGGCATTTAGATGCCAAAAAGCTTTCAGTATGATGAATACACATTTTGTGATGGCTATGGTTGTGTCTTATTAATTTCTTGAACAATTTATAAATGTGATTTAAATGCCTTACATGCACTACTTATATGTGTTTATACTTAAATGGTCTGAATAATTTTCCAAAACTAATGGAGTGCTGCAGGGCTGTTTTATGGTTCCTTCACTTTACATTTTGTCAGTGGAGCTTTTACTAGGTCTTGAAAAGAAAAATAAGGACAATTTTTCCATCAAACCTGTTCTTTACTTTTTAGATGCTGACAGATATATTACTAGCATTGTCAGGCATTAGACTCTGTAAGAGCATTCCTTGGTGTAGCTGAGAAATTAAGGATATTACAGGCTGTTACATTAATCATCAGAACTGAAAGCTTCTTTAATTGTCTGAAGGAATCAGCCAAATATACTGTTATCAGTGCTGTAAAATAGTTTAAACATCACAGAAGAGGTTATCCTAAGAATCATCTTTGGGATTCGCATATAAATTCTCATATGACTCTCAAAATGCTAAAAGGAGTTAGTTGCACACTAGCAGTATTCTATAGCCCTAAAGGGTAGAATTACTGTCATACAGATCTTTTTTTCTGCTCAGCTGTTTTTTTTTTTTTGTTTGTTTTTTTAACAAACAACATTATTTCACCATCCCAATTGCCAAGTAAATGCTGGGAGAACTTGGTACCTGCAACTTACTATACTTAAAGACTAAGCTTCCAGATCCTGAACTGCAAGTTAATAGTTCTACTATTAACTAATGTCATGAAATGGAATGGATTGTGGTACCAAGATTTCAAGGGAGATTTAAGTATTCCCCTAACTCTCAGAAAGAAAGTTTTGACGTTTCTTTATGAAGTCAAAACAATATCAAAAAGTAAAAATATAAGCAAACTAGACCTGCCATCTACTGTGGAAAATACAATAAGGAGTCTGACAGAGGTATAAACTGTGCCAGCCTTTGTTTTAGATGTGTCTATGAAAGCTTCTTCTCCAGACGACATCCTTTGGAGAAATTGTTCTACAAAGATTGACTTCATGTGTTTCCTATGCATTAGCAGTCTGCTAGAAACAGGTATCACCACCTTTCTCGACCAGCTTGCATGCAAAAATCTTATAGACAGAATTATTTTTTCCATTAAAACCACTCCACCACTGAAACGGAACATGTATTGCGATTGTTGTTATTATTTGTTTACTGTCCCTTATCTTCCAGTGGCCAAGTTCTAATTAATTATTTTGTAGTAGTACGTCAGCCCCCTGTGCTACCCCAGTCCATGTGTATACAGCTTTAACTGGCCTAATTCCTTAGGTGTGTCACCAGCCCCTTCTGCCTAGCTGTAAAACAGGGTCACATAGGAGAGGTGTGTTGGGGGGAGGGTTAGAAAGCAGCCATGGTGGCCACTTGTTCAGGGATGGTGCTTGGGATTGTGGAGGCCCTGTCCAGTACATAATAGTACTACCAGTATAGGTCACTGCCTGCTTTTAAGCATGGCTTGTTGCCAGCCTGAGTCCAGGTCTCCACCAGAAATGCACTGACAAACTGTCATCACCAGCACATCACCCTCACCCTCCCTTTGGAGGGAAGCAGTCAAGAGGAAACTTGTCATTCTTCACTCTTCCCTAGCAGCTCCAGCAGGTTTCCAAACTTCTGAATGAATGTTGGTACCCTGGGTTGTAGTTAGGACTTCTCCTCCTTTCGTGTCAATAAGTCTGGCTAAATAGAAACATATTATTCATGGAGGGCTTTGAAGGCTATAGTAACACCCATAGAACAGAAGACACCTGCAGGGCTACTTCAGTGTAATGCAGACTTGCACTTGGTGGTTACTTTCTCAGTTTGAAGCCAAGTCTGGAAAATAATTAAATGTTTAAAAACTCCAAACAATCAGAGCATGCCAATCAGTATTTTTACAAAGCTTACTTACACCGTAGATGTTGCAGATATTTCACACGTTTTCTGACATCCTGCCTCATATGTGGGAATACAGGTTCTCTGATTTGTATATAGTGGGATTGCTCACTTGTATGTTCATGGAGGCAAGAAACTCGCACTGTTTTTAAAATGCTTCATACCAAACAAATTACTTTTGACAGGTAATCCAACTCTTCACAGCCACTTCATGGGGCATCCTTGTAAAGAAGAATTACTTATCCAAGTGGCACTTAAGGCAACCATAATACAGTAAACTCTCAGTTAACTGGAACTCAAGCAACCAGAAAAAAAAAATTGAAGAAATATAGTACAGTATGAAGAATTCAGTTTTTCATGTAAGGTATGTTTTCCCCCGCAGAAACATACCTTACGTTTTTAGAGTTTGAGTTTTAAAAAGGAAGATACAAATAAATTCCCTCTCTCTCCAACCTGGGAACAAGTCAAACCAAACAAGTCAAATCGCTAAAATGTCAACACTCGCTCCATACTCAGTCAGTTTACATTAGATTGCACATTCTCTCTCTTATGTCTCACACATACAGTCTCTTCAGCTTTCATACATGCATTCACTCACTTTCTCTCTCCGATCTCTCACCAATCTCTCACACACACACTCTTTAGCTTTCATACATCTTTCCGATCTTTCTCACACAGTCACTTCTGCTTTCATACATGCATTCTCTCTCTCTCTCTCTCTATTCAGTTCATTCAATTCCAATCCACTCAGCATGCCACTGAAATCTGTTCTGCGTGCCACAATTTCTAGGGGAAATATAAGTTTAAAATATTATTCCAGCCAGGCTTTTAATTACTGTATTTCAATATTAAAATCAAATCAATACAGTGTTGATGGTATGGTATAGTATATAGGGTACAGTATTTGTCATGTCTCTCTTTAATAGTAACTCTCAAGCAGCCAGAAACTACACTTATCCGGCATCTACCATTACCCATGGGTTCTGGTTAACTGAGGATTTACTCTACTAATATTGGACCATTGAAATAAAAGCTTTGAATATTTGGTATATTATAATTAGCTGAGTCTCTGTGGAAACAGAAGCCTTTTCCTCTTTAAACCAATAGTGCCTGAGCAAGTAGAGTTTTGTCTTGCCTGTTTTTCTTTTGGTTAATATACAGCAGTGATAATTCTGGATCTTCTTATTTTGATATATTCCTAACCTGTTACATATGTTGTAATTTTCATTTGAAGTTTGTTACTCTGTTGTGTATGTCACTTGATGAACATTTTTAAGTCCAAGGAACCACTGGAGATACCAGTTTATATAAAACAGAGGTATATTCAATAATCCCCAAAACCAATCATAATTACGTGCCCACTTGGTTTCCCCAGTTCAAAATGATAACAAAGCAGTATACTTAAAAATTCCCTTTAGAGTACTGTGCTAGAAATATTGGTTGAGCAAATGAGTATAACTAAGGAAATTATTTTTTTAAGCTGGAATGCAAGATCTGAATTACCTAGACATAGTAAGGCCTTTGCTAAGCTTAACTCTGGAAGCTACCAAAAAAAGAAATTACTAGAAATTGGAAGTTAAAGTTTAAACCACCTGTATTTGAAGCAGTGGATATTGTAACAGAGATAAAAGAACTGAAAGTAGGATCTTTAGAAAAAGGTATGGGCAAATTATATAGAAAAAATGGAAATTGTGGGAACAATTCATGCAGAATAATGTTTTGGAGAAGGATTGAGATTTAAGCAAAGGCAGGAATTGAGCAGTTTATGTAATGTTGGATTGATATTTTTTGTGGGCATAACTAGGGACATGTTAGTATGGTTTGTTTTCTTTTATATAATTGTATATTTGTGTTTGTCTTAAGTGATAATTCAGTAAAGGTATTAAAAAGCAGTACCTTTGGTTATTTTCCAGTAACTGTTTATAGTCCTTGAATCCTGCTAGAACACGGACTGTTTTTATTTAGAAGTCTCAGGCTGTAGGCGTCAAACAGGCCATGAGTCCATGAGTCCAGCTGCTTAGTCCAAGTGATTCCTTAAAATATACTCCACAAGTTATTCTTATCAGGTTATTGCACTTCACACCTCTGTGGTCTTTTAGATATGCTCTAGCTCATTCTTCTGAAACTTCAAACAAAGAATGAACTTAATGTCTTGCTCTTGCAAGCTACCTTTTTATAGGGCATTTATTGGCAACAGGATAATAGTTAGTGTGGGAACTTCTCATTCCCAAGGCACATTTAAAAGCATGTGCACCTTTGTCAAACTTAATGTATCGCTCACTGTAATAATTAAAATTTAGTGCTTAGTGAATCCAAACCGCAGAGGTAAATATAGCATGAAACGCTTTCATTTCAGATGCCTTATCAGAAGTAGTATACCGAGACGGGAATAGTTCTTTTCCATCTATTAGAGATATTGGAGAGTTTCACAGAAAATGTGGCTGGTGAAGTTGAAGTGAGTGAAGTTTATCTTAACTAGGACATATGAATCGAGTAACAAGGGGCAAAGGAAGCACTTATATAAACAATAATGAAAACACATTCTTACCTCACTTAAGGTTTAATTTGTGGAAGTATTGCCTGTGTTCCAGGACTGCTTTGGTTTGGTGTATTCTTGAGCTGGCTGTACTGTGTAGAAGTACTGCACCTGTGTGTGTTGGTCATAACCCAAGTTCAGCAGGGGAGCTTGGCAATGCAGAAGCTGGCTGGGAAGAGGTGATGAATGGCCAGTAACTAGATGTTCTTCGTGTTTCTCTGTTGCAGTCATCACATTTGGGTCATCTGCCTGCAGGTAGCCCTCAGCCGGCCTGAATACCAGAGTCTTTGGATTTCTGTGTCGGATGCTGTCGCTTCTTCCAAGACGTCAGGTCGTCAGGGGTGTAAAGCATGCAGCCGACACCATTACATCAGTCTTTCTTGCAGTGCGGTGCCCGAAGCAGAAGCAGTTCGCAAGTGCCGGTCGGCGTCTCCTGAAATTTTCGTTTTCGAGTTTCAGACCAGAAGTCTTCAAAAAAGATAAGTACCCTGTTGGGGATCCCGTTTTCTTGCTTTAACCGATGTCAGAAAAAATTAACAATTGTCTTGCCTGTGGAAAGCAAATACCTCATAGAGATTTTCATTCTTACTGCGTCACCTGTATAGGCCCAGACCACGACTTCCCTCGTGTCTGTTTTGTGCCTTGTTCAACTCCCGAATTATTAGTCGTCGGGCTATTTTTGTAGCCAAATACTTTCGTTCTCGATCTCCATACTCCGAAATGGCTTCGTTAAGCCATCCGACTACCGATCTTCTGAAAAAACGTAAGGATAAAGACAGAGACAGACCGCATAGGTCCAAAACTGCTGACACTTCCGTTAAGCTAGTCGCCAGTCCACCAGTACTCAGCGAGTCGCTTTCGCAGCCCCTAATACCCGCTACTACAGACTCACAGGCCTCTACTGAGACCTGTTCAGAGTCCGGTATGCTGCGAGATGCTGCTTCGTCTATGGAACCTGCGTATGTCTCTCCCTTGGATGGGTCCGGAGCCGCTGTGCAGGCACCGGCTTCCGAGTGTGTATTCAGGCCTACAGACTTTCATATTAAACTGACAGCATCGTTTCCAACTAGAAGTACCGAATTCCTCAGGCCTAAAACTCACACTACGCCTAGAAAACCGACAACCAAACCGTAGACTCAGGCCCATATGCCTCAAAAACAAATGCTTAGAATGGCTGAAGACCTTCCTACCTTAATTAGGGGAAGCCAGCCTTCCCCCTTTAAGAGACCTAGAACCGATTTTCTTTCTGAATCTTCTGATCAGGAATCTGATATCTCTGCTCCTTCTGATTACCAGGATTTGCCCTTACCTACTTATGAGGATTCTGATGCAGAGGATTCCATTCCCTCTGCTTCCCCTCCAGAAGATTTTTCTTTTGGTGAAACCTTGCATACCCTCAGGGAGCATTTCCGCTGGGAAAGCCAGGACTATTCTGAGTCAAAAAAAAGACTTAGGGAATTCTTACTTCTGCCACAACACAGGCCTCTAGCTATCCCTCCTGTTCTGGCTATCGTAGATTATGTTTTCTTGGAATCTAGCGTTATCCCCAGACACTTTACCTCCAGCTCCCAGAAAATCTGGCAGGTACTACAGAGTACCTTACTCTCACAAGTTCCTCTTCAAGAATCCTACTGCGGATCCAGAGACCAATTCCCAAGGACCAAAAGGCATTAAGGCTACTGCTGCCAAAAATCCTACCCCTTCTGATAGAGATTCTAGAGCCTTAGACAGCTGGGGTAAGAAGGTATACACTTATGCTACTTTGGCCATTAGGGCTTTAAATTGCCAGTTTCATATGTTAAACTATCAGCTGCATATTATGGGACAACTTAAACAGAAAATGATGTTGATTCCTGACTGTGCTGAACACAAAGACTTGCAAGATTTTATGCATTCTGCAGAACAGGTTGGTAAACATACTTTGCAATGTGGTTTTGACGCTTTAGAACCATCTTGCAGGGCTGCTGTCACTGGGTCGGAACTTAGAAGGCATGCTTGGCTTAAGGAACAAAACTTGCCAGATCATGTTAAAGCTAAATTACTGGATGCACCCTTAAACCAAGACCGCCTTTTTGGCAACAAAGCAGAAGTCCTCAAAAGGATGGAGGAAAAAGCTAAATCTTTGCAAACTGTTAAAGATTTCCTGCAAGTACAGCCTCCCAGATTCAGTAGGCATTGGCCTTTAAAGAACTGGTCCTTTCCAGTCCCTTCCAGGCCTTCTCAGTCCAAACCCAGGAACAGCAGACCACCAAGACTTTAGTCTCAGGCTACGCACAGATCTAAGCAGTGGGGAGCTCCCACTTCCAAAGCCGGGAGTAGTAAGCTGCCCCCCTACGGAAAAATGGCACAATGACTTAACCTTAACCCTTCCAAGACCTGCTTATCTACTTGCTCCCTTAGGAGGAAAGCTCGCCCTGCATGCAAAAAACTGTAGAACTCATTACCCAGGACAAATGTGTTTTGAACATAGTTTCCTGAGGATACAGATTCCACTTCCACACACTACCAACCCCAAATGGTTGGCCAGACCTCCCCCCAAACCAGTGAGCGGAGGCCCAACAGCAGGCTCTTTCTCTTCTCAGTATCAGGGCTATTCAACCTGTCCCAGCAGAACAAAGGGGGCAAGGTTTTTATTGAAGACTTTTTCTGGTACCCAGAAAAGAAAACTCCTGGCATCCTATCCTGGACCTCTGTATTCTCAACACCTTTCTGGTGGTTTCAAAATTCAAAATGCTAACTCTTCAACAGCTTCTTACTATGCTAGCCAAGGATGCCTGGCTGGCAACCTTAAACTTAAAGGAAGGTTGCCTGCACATCCCAATAAGAGAATCCTGCAGACAATACCTACATTTTAGAGCGGGCTCCATGCACTTTCAGTTCTCTGCACTTCCCTTTGGCTTATCTACTGCGTCCAGGGTGTTCACAAAGTGTCTAGCTCCAGCCATTGCATTTTGCAGGCAGAGAAATATTCAAATTTACCCATACTTGGACAATTGTCTGATTCAGGCAGAAAGCCAGGACTTGCCATTACAACACCTGGCATTTGTAAAAGAAACTTCTAACCTCACTGGGGTACACCATCAACGAAAAGAAATCTCACCTAGTACCCTGCCAACAGATTGTATTCCTGGGGGCAAGCATGAACACAACTCCCCAGATGGCATTCCTCACTCCAGAGAAATAAGTTTATTTGACAACCTACTTCAAACTCTTGGCCACAAAAACCCAGCTATCTGCAAGGAAAATACTGCAAGCCCTGGGGCTCATGGCCTCTTGCATTCTACTAATTCCATATGCAAGACTGTATATGAGGAAACTCCAGTGGTATCTAAAAAGTGTATAGTGTCAACATTCTCAGGACCTGGAAACAATGATTCCTATCATTCCTTGTCTAAGGACAGAGTTCCTTTGGTGGGCAGAGGCCTGCTACCACAACAAGGGACTCCCTTTCACTCTTCCCCCTGCCACCCAAACCCTAACAACGGATGCATCAGACTATGCATGGGGGGTTCATATGGCAGGGCAATGCATTCAGGGCAAATGGAACCTGAGACAGATGCACCTGCATATCAATCAGAAAGAAATGTTAGCTGTACAGAATGCTGTGACTGCCTTCAAAGACCTTATTCTTCCAGGACAACTATTGGTAAAGACAGACAACACCGCAGTTATGTGGTACATAAAAAGCAGGGGGGAACCCACTCCTACCCTCTCTGCAGACTAGCCATGGCTCTGTGGAACACAGCCTTGAGCTACCAAGTACACTTACAAGCTCAATTCCTGCCAGGCAAACTAAAGTCACTGGCAGATGACTTAAGCAGAAATCTTGTGGGCCCACACAAATGGAAACTAGAACACAAAATATTCAACCTCTTGAGGAACAAATGGGGGACTCCAGAGGTAGACCTGTTTGTCTCTCCTCAGAACTACCAATTGAACAAATTCTGCACCAGAACTCCCCACAGTCAAGCTTGGAAAGTGTATGCCCTGTCCTTTACCTGGGAAAGCTTCTCTGTTTATGCCTTTCCTCCTCTGCCTCTCCTCTCGAAGGTTTTACTAAAGATCAAACAGGACAAGCCAAGGACAATACTGATTGCACCAGACTGGCCACACCAGCACTGGTACCCCCTCTTACGCAGTATGACACTGCTACAACCATGGCACATGCCTCCGAGCCCTTCCCTGCTGTCCCAGCAGGCGGGCCAGATTCTGCACCCTCAGCTTCAAACCCTGAACCTTGCAGCCTGGCTAATTCCATGAGCCCTCCTCTAGCATCCCTCAGTATAGCAGGTGCTGAATGTCATTCTGGAGGCAAGGAGGCCTAGTACCAGAAAATCCTATGCTGAAAAGTGGAAAAGATACTGTTCCTGGAGCCAGGCTCAGGGGATGAGCACAACAATGCCCAGCTTACTTCATATTCTAGGGTACGTCACAGAAATTCTCCAAGAGTACGTCACAGAAATGCTCCACAAGGGCCTAGCCTTCTCGTCAGTTAAGATTCATGCCTGTGCCATTTCAGCACATTATAATACTGAGCCACCCCTCTTCTCTCACCCCTTGCTAAAACAATTCCTTAGAGGGGCCAAAAATTTAAGACCCCCCCCCCCCCAGGAGAGCTCCCACACCAGCCTGGGACCTTAACTTTGTATTGGAAAACTCACTATTTCCCCCCCTTTGAGCCAGCTGCAACAGCAGAGTTGAAATTCCTTTCGGAAAACAGCCTTACTTCTAGCCATCACTTCAGCAAGAAGAGTGTCTGAGTTACAGGCCCTCATGGCAGTGGAACCCTTCATTATCTTTCAGATGGACATGGTTTCCCTCAGGACTAATCCTTCCATTATGCCCAACATGGTGTCTAGTGTGGTCCTAAACCAGTCCATTCATTTGCCTACTTTTTTCCCTAATCCACAAAATAAAGAGGAACGGATACTGCACTCTCTGGACGTGCACAGACAACTTAGATTCTATTTGGACAGGACTAAGCCTCTCAGAAAATCTGAGCAGCTGCTAGTTGGCTTTGCTGCAGGAGCAGAAGGGAAGGCCATTTCAAAGCAAACCATTTCCAAATGGATAGCCCATTGCATTCATTTCTGCTACAAGCACCATGGAAAACCTACCCCACAGGGGATAAGATCACATTCCACCAGGGCTGCATCTATCTCTATGGCACTCTATGGCTGGACAGAGGCACAGCAAACTAATGGGTATAGTATTCTCATCCTAAGGGTTGGTGAAAGCCACACACACTCTGGCTAGGCTTATAAATGGCCTAGGGCAGATAGCCTAGTATGAACCTATGAACTTCTCAGAGGAGTCCCTACCAAGGACATCCTGGAAGCTGCTACCTGGAGCTCTGTACATACCTTCACCAAGCATTACCACCTGCCTGTCTTTTCTAAATCCAGAGCTGGATTTGCCACAGCAGTCTTGCAGGGCTTAATAGCTGGCCCTAATGCTCTTTAACTACCTCCTCCCTTCCTTAGCTTTGGGAATCAACCCAAATGTGATGACTGCAACAGTGAAACACGAAGAACATAGTACAGTTGTGTACACTTACCATAAATGTAGATGTTCAAGTGTATTCACTGTTGCAGTCCTACTTACCCTCCCTCCAGCCCCCTGACTTCTCTTGGCTCTACCTTTCCTTCTGGTTTGGAATATATTTCTTCTTGTGTATTTGCTTTTTGATGAGGGTGTACCATATATAATTGCTTCCTATTGTACATCTGGGGCAATAAAAACTGATGTAATGGCGTCGACTGCATGTTTTATACCCCTGACGACCTGACGTCATGGAAGAAGCGACAGCATCCGATGCAGAAATCCGAAGACTCTGCTATTTAGGCTGGCTCAGGGCTACCTGCAGGCAGATAACCCAAATGTGATGACTGCAACAGTGAATACACTCAAACATCTACATTTATGATGTGTACACAACTGTACTTTCTCCCATTTTGAAGAGAGTTCATATATTGCCACCCTACCTTTTTTGTGACAGGAGATGTTGTACTAAGCAGCAGGAGCACAACATTATTTTGGCAGATGCTTTTAGAGGGGCATGTATTTTGGAGATTATGCTGTCACTTCCCACTTGCATCTTTGCATATAAATATATATATATATATATATATATATATATATATATATCAGATTAAGCATAAGAGTATATTCCCTTTTGCTGAAGATATCTAGTCCTGCAAGCAGCCTGGACTTTATTAGAGACTAGTCAGGTTTTACTTTCTACAGCAATGGACAGTGTTTAAGGGAAGTGTTTTTTGTGGAGCGAGGGTTCTTTGTCCTAGAAGTATTAGAAATAAAAGCCCTGAGAATGAAGAGGTGAACTAAAACTAAATCTAACAAATATTATTGTGTTGTTAAATAAAATGAGCGGATGTTATATATGTATTAGGTTATTACTCTTTTAGGATAAGAATATGTATGTATATACTGATGAATGACAAATAATTATTCTTAATCTTGTGTCCCTGTAGAGCTGTTTGATAATTATATGCAGCAAGATGCACACGAGTTCCTGAACTACCTACTGAACACTATTGCTGACTTACTTCAGGATGAAAAGAAACAGGAGAGGCAGAATGGCAGACTCCAGAATGGTACTGTTGAGAATGAGGAAGGAGACAAGCTGGATCTGACATGGGTCCATGATATTTTTCAAGGAACACTAACTAATGAAACTAGATGTCTCAACTGTGAAAGTGTAAGTCCAGTGACAGTTTTGGCATTCTGCTAAATTTTGTAAGTATGCTTTTCAGAATGTTTGTTCTAGTTTGTCTGCCAATGGTCATCCAGATCTGCTTGAAGTGACACCAATGGAAATAATTTTTTTTTTTAATTATTTTTATTTATTGGTTAGTGGAGTTGGCTATACTAAACACAAGCTCATGTTTTTAGGGGCAGTGTGTGAGGATTGTCTTATTAACTTGCTCAAGAGGACATTTTGCAAGTAGAATATGGCACTGCGTAAAGTGCCTTAATTGAAGTGGTGTACTGTATAGGAGGATATCAAAGGAATCAAGCCCAGGACTACAAGATCATACTACTTTAGTGGATTAATGAGTAAATAAGCTGAATGTTAGTTTATTTAGGCATTTATTTTTCTGATGTCCTTCAAGGATGCATCTGCAGTCATCACATATGGGTTGTCCTGCCTCAGGCAGCCCTTCGGTCGTCCGGATTCCAAAGTCTGGGTCCGGCGTCGGCTGATGTCGCACTTTCCCCGACGTCAGAGCGCCTGGGGTATAAAAGCATCAGCCGATGCCATCTTCCTCAGTCTTTCTTGCCGCGTGGTGCCCGAAGCAGAAGCAGTTCGCAAGTGCCGGTCGGCCAGCTCCTGTAATTCAGCTAGCTACCAAAGACTTCAAAAAGCTAAGTACCCCGTTGGGGACTCTTTCTTGCCTCAGCCGATGTCAGATAAAGTTAATAATTGTTTAACTTGTGGGAAACAAATACCTCATAAGGATTTCCACTCTTACTGCCTACCCTGTCTAGGCCCAGACCACAACATCTCGGCCTGTTCAGCCTGTGCTTCCTTCAACCGACGCACTCTTAGACGTCAGGCGGAGTTTGCAGAGGAATTTTTTTGGGCTAGTTTTTTGTATAAGATGCCGTCGGAGACCCCGACTTCTCATTTAGTTAAGAAACGGAAGGACAAGGACCGACACACGCGGGCCGCGGTTTCGGCTGAAACCACAGCCAGGCCTACCGCGAGTGTCTCTGTCTCGGCTGAAACAGAGTCCTTGGTACTTCCAATTACCGAAACCGCTCAACCGACCACCTCGGTCCCGGAGGCCCCGGCTGAGTCAGTTATTGAATTTCCAACAGAAACTGGTGTCCTGGAACCTTCCGACACCATTCCTTTAGACAAATCTACTCCAGCACATGGTGCAGCCAGGCCTCCTGCATCCATGTCCATTAAGGCATTCTCCAGGGCTAAAGCTGCTAAACTCCCAAAAGCTTTGCCTCCCAAGGTTATCACTCAAGGACCCTCTACTGGTTCACAGATTCTAAGCTTAGCAGAGGATCTTATCTCCTTAATTAGGGGCTCTCAACCCCTTCCGGACAGGGGCTCTCAACCTCCTCCAGACAAAAGGCCCAGGGTTGAGCCCTCTGATCCCCACTCCTCAGATGAGGCCTCTGATGGCTCTACTCTCTCGGACCACCAGGAGGAGGCTTTTTCGGCCTACGAGTATTCTGATGCAGAGGAATCTATTCCCTCGGCCTCCCCTCCTGAAGAGTTTTCCTTTGGGGAGACACTACACACCATGAGAGAGCATTTCCAATGGCAGGGCCAGGAATTCTCTGATTCCAGGAAAAGATTAAGGACCTTTTTACATTTGCCTCAGCATAGGCCTTTAGCTATTCCTTCTGTTTTGAATGTCATTGATGATGTGTACTCTGATTCTAGCACAACCCCTGATTCTCTCCCTCCGGCTCCTGCCAAACCCGATAGGTACTACAGGGTCCCGGACTCACATCTTTACCTTTACAAGGCCCACTCTGCTGATCCAGAAACTATTTCCCAGGGCCCTAAAGGGGTTACAGCTGCCACTGCTAAAAATCCTCTCCCCTCTGAAAGGGAGTCCAGAGCTTTAGAGAGATGGGGTAAAAAAGTGTATACTTCTGCTACTCTTTGTATGAGGGCATTAAATTGTCAATTTCATATGATACAGTACCAAGAGTATTTGTTAGATGAATTGCATAAAAAAAACTGTCTTCTCCTGACCCCCTAGACTGCAAGTCACTTCAGGATCTGGTACATAACTCACAACAGGTTAGCAACCATTTCTTGCAATGTGGTTATGATGCATTGGAAGCTTCATGTAGGTCAGCTATGACTGGTGGAGTCATACGTAGGCATGCTTGGCTGAAGGAACAATCTCTGCCAGACCATGTTAAAGCAAAGCTGCTGGATGCTCCTCTGGAAAAGCAAAAGTTATTTGGCTCCACGGCTCAGGAGGTCCTAAAGAAATTTGAAGAAAAGGCAAAATCCGTACAAACAGTCAAGGATTTTCTCCAAGTACAACCACCAAGATTCAGCAGGAATTGGCCTTCCAAGAATTGGTCCTTTCCAGACACAGAGAGGTTTCAGAGAGGCAAGAACAGGTGTGCCAGAGGTAGAGGGCAAGCTAGAGGCTCCTACAGAGGACGTCAATGGCAGCCTCCCAACCAGAGAGGTAATGCAGGACCTTCGACTGCTGCACAAGGACAGGCTCAATGACTTTACTTTGACACTGCCAACCAGGGCTCAATTGAAAGCACCTTTGGGCGGAAAGCTTTCTTTATTTTCAGAAAATTGGAACAGTATTACAAGAGACAAATGGACACTACAAATAATAGACAAAAGGATACAGGTTTCATTTCCACACATTACCAAAAGGAAAGGGCATGCCAGACCTGCCACCGAATCAAAGGGCAGAGGCTTTGAAACAAATTTCCAGCTTAATGCAAATGAAAGCTATAGAAAAGGTTCCTCTCTCAGAACAAGGCCAAGGATTTTATTCCAGACTATTCCTTGTTCCAAGAAAAGAAAAACAATGGAGGCCTATTCTCGACTTGTCCGCACTGAATACTTATCTCATTGTGCCAAAGTTCAAAATGCTGACTCTACAGCAGCTCCTTCCCATGCTGGGCAAGGGGTCTTGGCTGGTAACTCTAGACCTCAAGGAGGCATACCTGCATGTCCCTATCAGACAATGTTGCAGAAGACACCTCAGATTTCTTGCAGGGTCAGAGCATTATCAATTCTCAGCATTGCCCTTTGGCTTATCTACTGCACCCAGAGTATTCACGAAATGCCTGGCATCAGTAATTGCACACTGCAGACTTCAGGGGATTCAAATATACCCATATCTGGACTACTGCCTTGTACAAGCGGACAGCCAACAAACCTTGGTAAAACACTTGAATTATGCCATCCACCTACTTCAGGCCTTGGGATATACAGTCAACTTTCACAAATCAAGACTTGTTCCATCCCAAAGAATAACCTTTCTGGGTGCAGATCTAGATACAACCACCCAAAATGGCCTTCCTCACAGAAGAAAAACAAAATCAACTACCAGATTACTTCAAAAATCTGACAAGACAAACCCAGCTGACTGCAAGGAAAATCCTGCAGGCCCTGGGTTACATGGCTTCTTGCATCCTTCTGATTCCGCAAGCAAGACTACATATGAGGAAACTACAATGGTACCTAAGGAGTTTATGGACTCAGCACAGTCACAGCCTGGAAACTTTGATACCACTCATTCCATGCCTTCAAAAGGAATTTCTGTGGTGGGCTCAAGCAAGCCAGTCAAACAGGGGTCTGCCTTTCAGCAAACCAATAGCCAGCCAAACCATTACAACAGACGCTTCAGACCACGGATGGGGAGCGCACATGCATTCAAGGTCTATGGTCACAAAAAGAGCTACGCATGCACATAAACCAAAAGGAAATGCTGGCAGTGATACATGCAGTCGAAGCCTTCAAACCCTTTCTGCATCATGGCCATCTGCTAATAAGGACAGACAACACCACAGTTATGTGGTACATAAACAAGCAAGGAGGCACCCATTCCTATCCTCTTTGCAGGCTGGCAATGAATCTATGGGAACTTTCCTTGAAACTCAATATACAGTTACAATCCCAGTTTGTGCCAGGGAAAGACAATATACTGGCGGACAGCTTAAGCAGAAATATCATGGATGCACACGAATGGATGCTGCACCCAGACATCTTTCTACAGATAACACAATCATGGGGGAGGCTGGACTTAGATCTTTTTGCCTCCCCCCACAATCATCAACTGAAGAAATTCTGCTCAAGGACATACCACCCACAAGTATGGAAAGTGGACGCCTTCTCTTTCAGCTGGAGAACTCTAACAGTGTATGCATTTCCACCTCTCCCATTAATGACCAAGGTTTTACTGAAGATCAGGACAGAGCAGCCAAAAGTGATTCTGATAGCTCCGGACTGGCCAAGACAGCACTGGTACCCACTGTTAAAGAGCCTGTCACGCACAAAACCATGGCCTCTTCCTCTATGGCCACTTCTACTGACGCAGCACAATTACAAAACTCTGCATTCCAACCTGAAAACCTTGCAACTAACAGCCTGGAAAATACCTTGACTCCTCCTCAGGGCAAGCTATCCCAGAGAGTGAAAGATATTATTATGGAAGCTCACCGACCTTCCACAAGAAAGGCATATTCAGCAAAATGGAAAAGATTTCACATTTGGAATACCACAAAGGGCCTAGATGCGATATGTGATGAACATGGCACATATCCTGGAATACTTGGCAGAAATGTTCCGCAATGGTATGTCTTACTCTTCCATTAAAATTCATGCTTCAGCAATTTCAGCAGAGTACAATACTGATCCACCTGTTTTCTCGCATCCTCTCCTAAGACAGTTTCTAAGAGGAATCAAAAACATCAATCCTCCAAGGAAACCACCTCTACCTACTTGGGACCTTAACTCCGTGTTGGAAAAACTAACACTGCCTCCCTTTGAACCAGCAGCATCTGCAGAACTACAGTTCCTGTCTTGGAAGACTGCTTTCCTTTTGGCCATAACCTCAGCAAGAAGAGTATCGGAGTTACAGGCCCTTATGGCAGTACAGCCATTCCTTATTTTTCATCAGGATAGAGTTTCATTGAGAACCAATCCTACATTTATGCCAAAGGTAGTATCCAGGGTTTCATTAAATCAAGCTATTCACTTGCCTACCTTCTTTCCAAATCCACAAAACAAAGGGGAGAAACTTCTGCACACCCTGGACATACACAGACAGTTGCGCTACTACTTGGACAGAACTAAAGGTTACAGAAAAACTGACCAGCTGTTGGTAGCATATGCTGCTGGTACACAAGGAAAAGCAATTTCCAAACAAACAATTTCAAAATGGATAGGGAATTGCATTCGTTTTTGTTACTCCTTTCATGGAAAGTCTGTGCCAGCTAACATTAGACCTCATTCCACGAGAGCCACAGCCACCTCCACAGCCTTCTTAAGAGGGGTGGCTACCAAGGACATTTTAGAAGCTGCTACATGGAGCTCCGTGCATACATTTGCCAAGCATTACAATTTACCTTTATATTCCAGATCCAGAGCAGGCTTTGCTACGGCAGTCCTGCAGGGCATTTTAGCTACACCATCCTTTACATAGTTCCTCCACCCCCAGATTGGCTATGGTATTCTACCCATATGTGATGACTGCAGATGCATCCTTGAAGGACATAGTACAGTTTTGTACCTACCATAAATGTAGATGTCCGATAGGTATGCATCTGCAGTCAGGTTTACCCTCCCTCCTTCCCCTCTGTGGTATTTCTTGGGTACTTACCCCTCTTATAGCTAGCTGGGGGGATCTATTATGGTGCATTTGTTTTTATATTATTGTGCATGTTTGGATTTTTAAATGCATCTCTCCAAATTTAGCCTTCCTTAGAGGGCACCTGACATCTGGGGCAAGAAAAACTGAGGAAGATGGCGTCGGCTGATGCTTTTATTCCCCAGGCGCTCTGACGTCGGGGAAAGTGCGACAGCCAACGCTGGGCCCAGACTTTGGAATCCGGCCGACCGAAGGGCTGCCTGAGGCAGGACAACCCATATGTGATGACTGCAGATGCATACCTATCGGACATCTACATTTATGGTAGGTACAAAACTGTACTTTTCTTTACTGGGGCAGTCCATCTGGGCAAAAAGTCCCCTTTTCAGCAGAAGAAAAGCTCCACAGAGATGTAGTATTAAATATATGGAAAAGCATATGCGTAGTATAAGGTATACATAATCAGTATCAAACTTTAGTTATAGCAGTGTTAAGAAAGCAGTTACAACATAGCAGAACATATTTGGTAGTACTGACATTGTTTTTGATACAACCAGTAATTTATATATTTGTAATTTGTGGAGGAGGGGGAACAGAAAAAATAAATTTACACTTGAGATAAGGCAGCAGAGTAGGTGTTTGATAATTAGTTTGTGTGTTTAGGTTAATAAGTTAGTATAGTGGTATGTAGGGAACTATTATAAGTGAAATAGATTAGTCTAATCATGAACCTAGAGCTGGTAGAAGCATTTGCTACTTTAGCACATATTTAGAAAGATTACTTTAATTTGGTTAGTAACTTTATTCTGTGTATGTTACACTTTCATGTTTGTATATATCAAGTACAATTCCATGTTTCTTTTAAGTACTATTATAGTTTGAATAAAAACATTGTAGTGAAGCTACTCAAATGGTGTAGAGAGAGAAAGCCCTGACTACAGCCCAAAGGACCAAGATTCGATTAGCGGATCAAGTGACTGATGGAGTGTCAGGGATGTATGAATGTCTCCATCTTGAAGGAAGGGTACTCATTGGTGATGCTCCATAAGGAGGAGGCATGGTCCAAAGGGGGGAGTTGCACTTGTACGTGAACAACAAGCATGGGGAGCAGAAAAAAAGGGAAAGTGAGTAGGACATATAGTACAAGAAAAAAAAAAAGAAACACTGGACAGAAGCACAGATGGCCAAGTCAGGAGAATGACTAGTAGACCTGGCTTGGATGTGGGCACTAAAGGCCGGGCCAGTGATAATGAGGTCCAAGAGAACCAAATAAATAAATAAATAAATAAAATGTTTTAATGTGTGTAGTTCTGAGAATGTCTGATATAATGGGTTTCAATAATTTAGCAACTGATAAGAGTATAGAGATTCACCACAGTGTTTGCATGATTTTCTTAAAAGTAATTAATGTTTGTTTTATCATATTAATAATCTTGGAGTCATGCAGTTTTCTGCAAGATTGGTAATTATGGGACATTGTTATTGCACAAATAGAATGTTGTGTACAACCTTTAGTTGATTTAGTACAAAATTTTTTGAAGCTGTAACCAACCTATCTTGTTCAGTGTAATGGGAAGTTTTGTTAAAGGAGGTTAGCAGCATTTATCTCACGTACCATTTTCTACAGTACTTTACAATTTCTAGCCCATTTACCACCCCATATTCTGACTTCAGCTAACTTAACCTAATTTTAAGGTGGTTTAGCTGACACAGCCTAGAGCTGTCAGCATTTCTGAACTCTTAACTGTTGGAGCAAATTGAGTGATGACGGTCCAGCTGGAAAACTTAAAGGCATTTAGGGGAGTGAATACAAGCAAGTCAGCTACAAATTCAGATGGTTCTTTTTGGTTTGAAAATCACTCAAAATGATTTATAGAATGAGAAGAGTGAGACACATTCTACAATGGTACCTGAACATGGAAAAAAAGTTAATTAGATTTTTTCTTTAATTTGGCTGAATTTTCCAGCCCCATTCATTAATTGCTGGTGCATGTAGAAATGATTGCTAACAGATCATAAAGTTTATTTGCACACAACTTCCTGCAGTTGGATGAATATGTTCACCTTTGTTTTGCGGTAGTTTGATCCCGTGACTTCTGTGACTATTGGGAGATGCATTTTTTGTTTAAATAGTATTTGGGAAGGTCATATTTAGGAATGTGAACCGATTTATGAATCTATTTACAGTCCAAACACTTTGCTACTGAGAAGAATGTGAACATCCTTTAATTAATACAAAGCTCACAGGTGCTTTCATATCAGATGGTGCTTTTTCAGGTATGAAAGTGTTCATGTGTACTTTTTATTAATAAAAGGTCTTTATGTGGTTGTCTATCACAGTGTCTGGAACTGAAATGTTACAGCTGTTGGTGTTTTTTCAAGTACTTGGAAAAAATGGCTGAAAAAACACCATTATGCATGAAAGTACTTTTTTGTGTAATTGATATTAGTAATAGCTCTTTAAAACATGTCCTGCTTGATTTGACTCAGTTATATCACCATACTTGGTATCCTATGACTGCTAAGAGGTGACCTTTGTCTGGCATACAAGGCATCATCCTAGCTAATAGTAATGGATTTACTGCACATCACTAAGTCAGATGGCATCAGAAAAGCTCTGTCTTGCGATCTAAACCTCTTCTGCAGCATCAACAGAATATTTTGTAGGAACAGGAATATCTCGCAAAGGATGCATCGTTTCTCTGGAATAGAATCCCCATCCACATAAAACAAAGTTTCATCCCTATCCATGTTCAAGCGCAACTTGGATCTGTGGATGGGAAACAGAAAATTTACTCCTGGACTGCCCCCTGTACTACTAATGGACAGAGGCAGCTCCTGAATTCTTTGTCCCATGCATGGATCCCCCTCATATTATCTGTGGTATGATCCCAGTTATTCCTATTAGGGATAATAATTAATTATCAACGATGGGATGGGTAAAGACAATCTCTAACCAAATGGGATAGGTTAGGGAAATTGGCTATGTGTAAAAGGGCCCGCAAGGGCAGCTAGCCTAATACTTACCTATGAACCTATAAATGGTTTTTCTTCACATAGTGTTTGCAGTTTAGATGTTACCCTTAATGGAGATATTTCATTTCATAGGATCATAGGGGATACTAGGCTATCGACCAGGTCATTTCAAACCTTGCCATTTCATCCCAATGTCATACCAATGATACTGTTGTCAATACCCAGGACTGTATTTAGTAATGACTGCCCATGTCCAGGAGGGTTGTGGGTGCTATCCCCAGTAAGAAATTATGGTGCCCCCATCCACTTATCCAGGTTCCTTTTCAGCAGTGTCATAGAGGTGCTCTGCTTCACATGAATTGGCAGTTTATTCCAAAGACGTGGCAGTCACTGGGAGACAAATGTGTCCTTCCAGCACATCCTATTCAAGTCACAGGCCATATTTAGGTCCCTGGAACAGCTAGCTCTAGTCCTGTTTGATTTACAGATGTGCAGCAAATTCATTAGGTTTGTGTCTGAGATTGCTCTGTAAGCCAGGCATAAGTCTTCTCTAAGACGTCTAAACAATACTGAGTATAGTGACAGGGACTTTAGTTAGTCTGTGTAAGGCGCATGCTGGAGTACCTTGATCTTCTTTGTTAGAAACTTCTGAGGTCTCTCCAATTGTTGCAGGTTCTTTGTATGGTATATGCCAAAAGGGACTTTGTACTCAATTGTGAGCCTGATTAGTGACGAATATAGAGGAGTTATAACCTCCTTTGCTCGAGAGACAATGCCTTTGCTAACCAAGTGTGCTACGTAGAAAGCCTTCTTTACTAAAGTAGACACATGGTGATCAAAGTTAAGGTCGCAGTGTAGTTGTGATCCCAGATCCCTTACCACTTTATAAGTACTTGAGGCATTGTTAATTTGATCGTGTGAAGGGACATTGTTTTTTACCAAAGGGAATGATGATGATGCATTTCTTTGCATTTAGTTTGAGACTGTGACTAAGACACCAGTTGTTTGTCTGAGTAAGATCCTCCTGAAGTATACTGACATCATTTGGGGATTTGATAATCACACCCAGTTTGCAGTCATCCGTAAACTTGGTCAGCCACAGCCCCGTAGTTTTGGCCTGAACTTTTGAGAAGTATGGGGGCCCAGCACTGACCATTGTGGCACCTCGCTGGTGACAGGTCTGCTGGTTAATATGGAGTCAACCACTTTGACAGTGTGTGACTGGTCTGTGAGCCAGTTGGCAACCCATCTTACAAAAAAAGGATTTCCATTCAGTTTGCTAAGTTTATCAGTAATGCCTGAGTTGGGTTTCTGTCGAAGGCCTTAGTCCACTTGAAGTATGCTGTGTGCACAGATTTGCCCTCATCAATGGCCCTAGTCACATTTTCAAAGAAATCCACGAGGTTTAACAAGCAAGATCTGCCCTTGACGAAGCCGTATTGGGTCGGATCCAGGGTTTGGAGGTTGCATGTGTCTTTGTTTATGAGGTCCGTGATGGTATGTTCTATGGCCTGCAGATAAGGCTGGTCAGACCTAAGTCTATAATTCCCAGAGTCTTTTGCTAAGCCACTTTTGTGTAGGGGAATAACTGTTGTTCTGCACTCCGCAGGAGCATAGCCTATGGTTAGGCTGTGATTGAATACGGAACTTACTGAATATGCTAGTTCATGTTTTAGTTTGTTTAGAAGACAGCCTGGGATGCCATCTATCCCCACAGAGGCTGTGTTTTTTGCCTTACACAAGGTTTTACTAACCTACTCTTTGGATATGTAGGGTGGTGGGGAGGGGAGTTGGGGACAAGGTTTATGATAAGTTTGGGGGGGATAAGGGAATACAATTTTCACCAAATCTGTCCACCAGCAGGTTTGCTGTCTCTGTGGGATTAGTGTGTGTGATACTCTGCACATGCTTGGGACCTTCCTTTTAGGCTGCGTACGTAGGTATAAAAGGCCTTATGGTTATCCTTAGCTATACTTGATAAGTTTTTCTCAAAATTACTGTTAGGGGATTTGACATCTTGTCTTATTTGCCTGTTGAGGCTGAGGAGGATACTTTTTCATTGATGGGGCCTCGCCTCAGTTTTCTAAGTCAGCAACTTGTGTTTGTTGTAAAGTCTGTTTATGTTGGATGTCCACCAGGGCAGCTTGTTTTTACTTGGCCTCTGGCTTTGATTCTCTCTGAATCAGCCTAGTCTATACACTTATACAAGTGATTGTACAGGGATTTAGTGTAAGGTTTGGTGTAGTTACCAATTCCAGCTGGGGGTGGGGCTTGGAATGCTTTTATACCTTCCTCTAGGAAGGTATAGTTTGCCATAGTGAAGTTTTTTAGTTTGACTTTGCCCTTTGTGAGTTCTGGTGTTAGTGCCAGTTCGAAGGCGACTAATTTTTGGTCAGATTTAATTAATGAGGATCCGACAGTTGTGGTGGTGCATCTGTTTTTCATGTTAGTGAGGACCAGATCTAGTATGTTGGTTCCTCTTGTTGGGGTTTGAACAATTTGTTCCAGGGCATTTGAGTTAACAAAGTCAAGGAACTTTTGTGCTAGTGAGTGAAGGCTAGAGTTGTTTTCCCAGTTTGTGGTGGGATAATTGAAATCCCCCATGAACAGTGTGTTTGGCAATATTTGGATTGACTCTACTTTTGTTCAAGTAGGCCTCGTATGCCTCATGATTTGTGAAGGGGGATCTATAACTAGCTCTGACTTGAAAATGGGGGTCACTACCCACAGTAATCTGAACTTGGAGTAACTCTATGGAGTTTTCCTGTCTACCTAGTCGGGAGGTGATCTTATTTCTAATATAGATAGAAACACTGCCTCCTTTGGTTTTCACACGTTTGTTTTGCGGTCTGAAGATGTGGAAGGCATTGTAGCTTTGTAAGGCCGGGGTACTCTCTGAGACCTTGAACCAGGTTTCTGTGATGGCATGTACATCCTGCAGTGATAGGAGTGCTTCCAGGTTGTGCAGTTTTGGGTTTAGGCTCCTAGCGTTTAGCAGCATAACCCTTATTTTGTTATGACTGGCAATTTTCATGTTATAATCACTGAGGATTTCAGAAAAGTTAGTAATACTTGACATTAGTGTCATACTTCTTATTGTTCAAAATGTACATCTTGATGCAAAACATGTTCTATTAACCTTTGTCCCTTTTTTTGTCCTTGCATTATTGTTTGCTATGTACAGAATTCTGGAGAAAAGTTGAAAGGTATGTAGGGAAGGATACCTTTTAACTGTACCTATTTTTGCAGAACATCTTGGACTTTTGCCACAGTTTTTTGATTTTTTCAGATTTTATAGTAAATCATTGAGGATTATAATCAAGTCAATAATGGCAGACATTAGCATTTTTGTATTTCTTATTGTTCAGAAAATGTATGTGGATTCAAAACCTGTTGGTCTGTTAACATTTTAAGTGAATTAGAGTAGTATTAAAATTGTCCCAGATTTTTCTCCAATTTTGTGGCTATGTTCAGAATTCGTGTACAAAGAAGTTGAAGGGTGTACTGGGAACTAATACCTTTCAGGTGTCCATTGGTCTTGTAGAATGTATCAGATTTTTGTCGCATATTATTTTGTACTGTTTCTGATTTTCTTATAAATCACTGTGGATTACTGACAAGTCAGAAAAACCTGTTGTTCTTGTAACTTTTTAAGTGAATCAGAATTAATATTAAAAAATGATCGTAAATTTGTTCCCTCCATTATTTCTGGCAGTGTACAGATTTCTTGTGATGCAGGGCCCCCTTCCCCATATTGATCACAATTTAAGTAAATAAAAAAATGATATATATTCTGCTGTGGCCAGTGTCTATTATTATCACTACCCAGAATTTTATCTAGCTTATTGTTGCAGTTAAAAAAAAATAAATTTCAAACGGAAAACCATTCCTGAATATCTACAACTCTACAATTCCCATCAGTCTCTAATCTAATCTAATGACGACTTAACTAGAGTTTGCCAGGAAAGCACTGTATTTGTTTGCTAAGGGCAGCCAGTCACCTAAGACTGAGCAATTCTTAGTTGTCTATAGTCACTGTAATATGTGACTGCAGGCCAATGAGTAAGCACTGCAATGGGTTGTTAAGGGTAACCAGTTGCAGAAGCTTGGACTACATAGTAGCTGAACATGGGCTGCCTACCCATGTCTTATTACTGTGATGAGGGGGAAAAACTAAATTGCTGGCCACTGCACACATTTATAGACTCATATAGTATACAAATCAGAATTAGTCCTTGACAACAAGTACCCTCAGAAGATGCCTCCTGCTTCCAGAATGAAAAACAAGTCAAAATGGGAATGAATTTAAGAGCATCTGTCTAATCTAAAGGGCTTACCTTATAGCATGCATTGGTATCACTCTCTTTTTATATAATCTATTCAGGAACTGAGTAATAAATTTGTCCTCCAGCATGGCTTATTTGTTTGGTGATGGAGATTAGTTTTTAGTTTGAGTGTTTGTGGAACCAGTTGATGTTCTTCGTGTTTCACTGTTGTAGTCATCACATTAGGGTTATCCCTGCCAGGATAGCCCTCAGCCAGCCTGAATATCAGAGGCTTAGTATTTCTGCGTCGGTTACTGTCGCTTCAGGACTGACGTCAGGTCGTCAGTAGTAAAGGCAGCCAATGCCATTACATCAGTCTTTCTTGCTGCGGAGCCCGAAGCAGAAGCAATTCTCACGAGTGCAGGTCAGCCACTACCTGAGTTTCGTCTTCCAAATTGAAGCTGAAGTCTTCTAAAGCTAAGTACCCTGTTGGGGATCCTTTTTTCTTGCACTAACCGATGTCCGAAAAAGTTAACAATCGTCTCACCTGTGGAAAGCAAATACCACACTGAGACTTTCATTCTTACTGCGTCACTTGCTTAGGCTCATACCACGACATCCCCTGCTGTCGCTTTTGTGCTTTGTTCAATGCCAGAACTATATGTCGTTGGGCCCTTATTGTAGTTAGATATTTTCGCTTACAGTCCTCGAATTCCGATATGGCTTCAGTAAGCCATGCGACAGCAGATCTTCTGAAAAAACGTAAGGATAAAGCCAGAGACAGATCGCACAGGTCCATACTTACCGATGACGCTTCCATTAAGCTAGTCATCATTTCTTCAGTCCTCAGTGAGGTGCTTTTGCAGCCCCTGATGCCCGCTTCTGTGGATTCGCAGGCCGCTACCAAGACCCTTTCAAAGTCTGGTATGCCGCAAAACTCTTCTTCGACTAAGGAGCCTGCGGTTGTCTCTCCCTTGGATGGGTCTGGAGCCGCTGAGCAGGCACCGGCTTCCGAGGAAGTACTTCACACTACCGATTCTCGACAAAAAATGATGACTTCTTTTGCATCTACCATTCTTTCGAAAATTACTGAGTTTCTAAGGCCCAGGGTACGAACTACACCCAAGAAACCGATGACCTAATCTCAGGCACCTGCTTCCTTGCCTCAATCTCAAATGCTTAAAATGGCGGAAGACCTTATCATGCTGATCAGGGGAAGCCAGGCTACCCCTTCCAAAAGAAAAAGAGATCTGTCCCCAGTAGTTTTGTCTGAACAGGAGTCTGATGACTCTGATGCATCTGAATATGAAGACATCCAACCCTTCTCTCCTTATGAAGATTCTGACACCGAGGACTAAATTCCTTCAGCCTCTCCCCCCGAGGACTTTTCCTTTGGGGAAACCCTTTATACCTTAAGGGAGCATTTCCAGTGAGAATGTCAGGCCTACCCTCAGTCTAAAAAGAGACTCAGGGAATTCTTAGATCTTCCACAGCACAGACCCCTGGCCATTCCCCCAGTCCTGGATGTTGTGGACAATGTTTTCCTGAAATCCAGTTTGACTCCTGACACCCGACACCCAGAAGACCTGACCGGTATTACAGAGTCCCTGACTCACACAAATTTCTTTTTAAAAATCCTACTGCTTACCCTGAGGTAATTTCTCAAGGGCCTAAAGGAATTAAAGCAACCTCTGCTAAGAATCCTACCCCCTCAGATAGGGATTTGCGAGCACTAGACAGATGGGGTAAAAACGTATACACCTCTGCTACTCTTGCTGTCAGAGCACTAAATTGCCAGTTCCATATGCTAAAATTTCAGCAACATACCATGGAACTCCTCAAACAAAAAGTGTCTTCCTTTCCTGCTTGTGCAGAATCTAAAGAGTTACAAGAGTTAATGCATTCTGCATATCAAGTAACTAAACACACCTTGGACTGTGGTTTTGACACCCTAGAAGCTTCTTTCAGGGCAGCATTCACCTGTTCTGTCCTTAGAAGGCATGCATGGCTTAAGGAACAGCCATTGCCAGACCATGTTAAATCAAAATTGTTGGATGCACCCTTGCACAGAGACAACTTATTTGGCACTAAGACAGAGGTGGTCTTAAAAAAGATGGAAGAAAAAGCTAAATCTATGCAGGCAGTTAAGAATTTCTTACAGGTCCAGCCACCCAGGTTCAGCAAGCATTGCCCCTCTAAGCACTGGTCCTTTCTTGCTCCCACCAGGTCAGTTCAGCCCATACCCCCCAGACAGCAGCCACAAGGAATGCAGAGATCAGAACAGTGTAATTCCTTCAAAAACTGAGATGTCCTTCAAGAATGCAACTGCAGTCATAACATATGGGTTGTCCTGCCTCAGGCAGCCCTCGGTCGGCCGGATTCCAAAGTCTGGGTCCGGCGTCGGCTGGTGTCGCCTCCTCTCCGACGTCACAACGGCTGGAGTATAAAGGCATCGGCCGACGCCATCTTCTTCAGTCTTTCTTGCCTGAAGCAGAAGCAGTTCGCAAGTGCCGGTCGGTCAGCTCCTGTGTTTTCAGTACCGAAGTCATCTAAAAGCTAAGTACCCCGTTGGGGAACATTTTTTCTTGCCTCAGCCGATGTCAGAACAAATTGAGAAAGTTAATAATTGTTTATCTTGTGGTAAACAAATACCTCATAAGGACTTCCATTCTTATTGCCTCCCTTGCCTGGGCCCAGACCACGACGTCTCTGCCTGTGCTTGCTTTAATAAGCGCACTCTCAGGCGCCGGGCAGAATTTGCCGAAGACTTTTTCGGCGAATCTTTCGCTTATATCATGCCATCGGAACAACCGACATCTCAATCTTCCAAAAAACGAAAGGACCGGGACCGACATCCTCGGCCCGCGTCCTCCACCGATACTCCTCCTAAACCCTCCGCAAGTGCTTCGGTCCCTTCGGAAGCGGTAATTCAACCGCTCCAGGCCGACGACACAGCGTTAACACGTCCTTCGGTCTCGGAGTCTACACCGGTGCCGGTTGTTGATTTTCCTCCAGAAACCGAAGTTCTGGATCTACCCGACACCATTCCTGTGGACAAGGTTACTCCTGCACGTGGGGCAGCTAGGCCTCCTGTATCCATGTCCATCAAGGCCTTTGCACGTGCTAAGGCCGCCAGCCAGGCCAAGGCCCATCCTAAACCTACTGCCCAGGCCCCTTCTTCTGATAAACAGATCATGTCTCTTGCTGCAGATCTTATTTCTGTTATCAGGGGGTCTCACCCTCATCCAGACAGAGGTTCTCAGCCGCCTGCAGAGAAAAGGCCCAGACCTGAGCAGGCCGACAACCTCTCTTCAGATGAAGCCTCTGGGGATTCTGAGCATTCAGATACCCAAGAAGAATCCTTCCAAGCCTATGAGGACTCTGATGCTGAGGAATCAATTCCCTCTGCCTCTCCTCCAGAGGATTTTTTGTTCGGTGAAGTCCTACACTCCACGAGGGAGCATTTTAAATGGCAGGGTCAGGAATTCTCTGATTCCAGGAAAAGACTACATACCTTCCTCAAGCTTCCCCAGCACAGACCTTTAGCTATCCCTCCAGTTATGGATGTCCTGGATGATGTTTTCTCCGACTCCAATGCTAACCCTGATTCTCTCCCTCCTGCTCCTGTCAAGCCAGACAGATATTATAGGGTCCCTGACACCCACAAACATCTCTTTAAGGCCCATTCTGTGGATCTAGAAACTATTTTACAGGGCCCCAAGGGAGTGGCTACTTCCACAGCCAAGAATCCACTGCCAGCGGATAGGGAAGCTAGGTCCCTGGAGAGATGGGGTAAAAAAGTTTATACCTCTACCACCCTGGCCATGAGGTCACTTAACTGCCTTTTCATATGTTTCAGTACCAGGATTTTTACTGGATGATTTACAGAAAAGATAGCCTCTCCTGAGCCTATTGATAGAAAGGCATTGCAGGATCTAGTACATAACACTCAGCAGGTTAGCAATCATTTTCTTCAGTGTGGTTATGATGCATTGGAGGCTTCATGTAGGGCAGCTATGACTGGGGCTGTTATACGTAGACATGCTTGGTTAAAAGAACAGCCACTGCCAGACCATGTTAAAGTAAAGTTACTTGATGCACCTCTGGAAAAACAGAAGCTTTTTGGTGCTAATGCACAAGATGTGTTGAAGTCCATTGAGGAAAAAGCTAAGTCAGTGCAGACAGTCAAGGATTTCCTCCAGGTTCAGCCACCCAGATTCAGCAGGAATTTCCCTTCAAAGAATTGGTCCTTTCCAGACACTGACAAGTTTCAAAGGGGAAAAAACAGGCGTGCCCGAGGTAGAGGGCAATACCGAGGCTCCTACAGGGGCCGCCAATGGCAACCACCAAATCAAAGAAGTGGCGCAGGCAGTCCAGCTGCACTACAAGGACAACCACAATGACTTGACTTTCATACCGCCTACAAAGGTTCAAAGAGAAGCACCTTTGGGCGGAAAATCATCCTTATTCTCAAAAAACTGGCATATCTTAACCAAGGACAAATGGATTCTGGATTTAATAGACAAAGGTTACAGATTCCACTTCCATACTTTACCAATAAGACAAGGCATGCCAAACCTGCCACTTCATCAAAGGGCAGAGGCACTCATTCAAGTTTCAAAGCAGTTAAATATAAAAGCAATAGAAAAGGTTCCTCCACAGGAACAAGGCCAGGGATTTTATTCAAGACTGTTCCTTGTTCCAAGAAAGGAAAACAAATGGAGGCCTATACTGGACTTGTCTACTCTAAATACTTATCTCATTGTGCCAAAGTTCAAAATGCTGACGTTGCAGCAACTCCTTCCCATGCTGGGCAAGGGGTCTTGGCTGGTCACTCTGGACCTCAAGGAGGCATACCTGCATGTCCCTATCAGACAAAGCTGCAGAAGATACCTCAGATTTCTTGCAGGGACAGAGCATTGTCAATTCTCAGCATTGCCGTTTGGCTTATCTACTGCGCCCAGAGTGTTCACGAAATGCCTGGCATCAGTAGTGGCACACTGCAGACTCCAGGGGATTCAAATATACCCCTACCTGGACGACTGCCTCATACAAGCAGACAACAAACAAACCTTGATAGCAAACTTGGACTATGTCATTCAATTACTACAGGCCTTGGGATACACAGTCAACATTCAGAAATCAAGACTTCTGCCATCCCAACAGATTATTTTCCTAGGAGCCAAACTGGACACAAAAACACAAATGGGTTATCTCATGGAGGAAAAACAACAGCAGTTACCAGAGTACTTCAAAGGCCTAGCAAAGCTCTCCCAGCTGACTGCAAGGAAAATCCTGCAGGCCCTGGGGTTCATGGCATCTTGCATTCTTCTGATACCTTTGGCAAGACTTCATATGAGAATGCTGCAATGGTACTTAAAAAGCTTATGGTCCCAACACAGCCAAAGCCTAGAGGACGTAATCCCACTCATTCCATGTCTACAAAGATAATTTTTGTGGTGGGCTCAAACAAGTCAGTTAAACAAAGGCATGTCTTTCAACAAACCTCAAGCAGGTCAAATGATTACAACAGACGCCTCAGACCATGGATGGGGGGCGCACATGGAGGGCAGATGTATTCAAGGTCAATGGACACCAAGGGAAAGGCATCTGCACATAAACCAAAAAGAGATGTTGGCAGTGATACATGCAATAGAGTCTTTCAAAAAATCACAAATAACAAGGACATGGGGAAGGCCGGACATAGATCTCTTTGCTTCTCACATGAATCATCACCTGGAAAAGTTCTGTACAAGGACCCACCATCCTTTAGCCTGGAAAACGGATGCTCTCTCCTTCAGCTGGAATTCCCTAACAATTTGTGCATTCCCTCCTCTAACACTGCTGACCAAGGTGATACTGAAAATCAAAGCAGAACAACCAACAGGCATTTTGATAGCTCCAGACTGGCCAAGGCAGCACTGGTACCCATTGCTGTTGAGCATAACTCGGACCAAACCGTGGCCTCTGCCACTATGGCCTCTGCTTCTAACACAACACGATTACAGGACTGTTCATCAAAACCTGAAAACATTGCATCTGACAGCCTGGAGGTTACCATAACTCCTTCCGATATCTCTCTTTCCAAAAAAGTTCAAGAGATCTTACTGGAAGCACGCAGACCTTCCACCAGAAAAACCTATTCAGCCAAGTGGAAGAGATTCATCATCTGGAATGCTAACAGGGGTCAGGATACAACAGTATTGAGTATACCTCAGATATTGGAATACTTGGCAGAAATGTTTCATACTGGTCTCTCATATTCTTCCATAAAGATTCATGCCTCAGCAATCTCAGCAAAATACAATTGTGATCCACCTGTGTTTTCATCCTTTGCTAAGACAGTTCCTAAGAGGAATAAAGAATATCAAACCTCCCAGGAAACCGCCAGTACCTGCATGGGACCTCAATTTCATCTTGGAAAAATTAACTCTTCCTCCCTTTGAACCAGCAGCAACTTCAGAAATGCAATTTCTCTCATGGAAAACGGTTTTCCTATTGGCAATCACATCAGCAAGAAGAGTCTCGGAGATACAGGCACTCATGGCAGTACCTCCTTTTCTCATTTTTCATCAGGACAGAGTCACTCTAAGAACCAATCCTTCATTCATGCCAAAAGTAATTTCCAGGGTGTCTCTAAATCAAGCCATTCACCTGCCTACTTTCTTCCCCAATCCTCAAAACAGGGGGGAAGCACTGCTACATACTTTGGACATACACAGGCAACTATGCTACTACTTGGACAGAACTAAGGCCACCAGAAAGTCTGACCAACTGCTTGTAGCCTATGCTGCTGGAGTACAAGGAAAAGCAATCTCCAAACAAACAATTTCCAAATGGATTGGACACTGCATCAGATTCTGCTATTCTTTTCATGGAAAAGTGTGCCAGCCAATATTAGGCCACACTCCACCAGAGCTATAGCCACATCCACAGCTTTCCTAAGAGGAGTGGCTACAAAGGACATTCTAGAGGCTGCTACATGGAGCTCCGTGCATACATTTACCAAGCACTACAACCTGCCTTTATACTCCAGATCCCGAGCAGGCTTTGCTTCGGCAGTCCTGCAGGGCATTTTAGCTACACCATCACTTTCTTAGTTCCATCCACCCCCAGCTTGGCTATGGTATTCAACCCATATGTTATGACTGCAGTTGCATTCTTGAAGGACATAGTACAGTTTTGTACCTACCGTAAATGTAGATGTCCGATAGATATGCAACTGCAGTCGTATTTTCCCACCCTCCTACCCCTCTGCAACCTTCTTTATGGGTCCACTCCCCATATTCCTATTAGCTATCTCCTATGGTGTTTCTGTTTATTACTGTTGCGCATGTCTGGAATTGTTTATCCATTCACCAAATTTAGCCTTCCTAGGAGGACGCCTGGCATCTGGGGCAAGAAACACTGAAGAAGATGGCGTCGGCCGATGCCTTTATACTCCAGCCGTTGTGACGTCAGAGAGGAGGCGACACCAGCCGACGCCGGACCCAGACTTTGGAATCCGGCCGACCGAGGGCTGTCTGAGGCAGGACAACCCATATGTTATGACTGCAGTTGCATATCTATCGGACATCTACATTTATGGTAGGTACAAAACTGTACTTTCTAAGCCACCCCCTCATGGTAAGAACTCACAATGACTCTCTTCCCCCACCCCCTTCCTTTGCCCACCTTCACTTACCCCTAGGAGGAAAACTCTCCTTTCACGCAAACACCTGGCCCACCATTACCAATGACATCTGAGTCCTCAACATAGTGTCCCAGAGATACAAATTTTCTTTCAACACTCTTCCAACTCCAAAAGGGTTCCCAGATCTACCCCCAAACCAGTGGGCGGAGGCACAGAAGTCCTTTGACTTTGAGGGCAATAGAGCACATTCCTGCAGAACAGAAAGGCCAAGGTTTCTACTCCAGACTTTTCCAGAAAAGAGCGCACCTAGTGCCCCATCCTCGATCTATCCATTCTGAACACCTTCCTGGTGATACCAAAATTCAAAATGCTCACCCTCCAGCAAATGCTACCCATGCTCTCCAAGGATGCTTGGCTAGCCACCCTAGACCTTAAAGAGGCCTACCTCCACATTCCTATCAGGGAATCATGCAGGAAATACCTGCGTTTCAGGGCAGGCTCTGCACTTCCCTTTGGCTTATCCACTGCTCCCAGAGTTTTCACAAAATGTCTGGCTCTGGCCATTGCCTTTTGCAAACAAAGGAATATCCAAATTTACACATACTTAGACTGCCTAATTCAGGCAGACAGTCAGGAAAAGCTGCTCAAGCACCTGCCTTTGTAAAGTCTCTGCTGACCTCCCTAGGGTACACAATCAACTAAAAGAAATCCAAACAAGTATCCACCCAAAGGATTATATTCCTGGGAGCAAGCCTGGACACAGCATCCCAGATGGCATTCCTTACTCCAGAAAAGGAAACTTACCTGACAGCCTACTTCTCTCAACTAGCCACCAGACCTCAGTTATCTGCAAGGAAACTCCTGCAAGCTCTGTGTTTCATATGGCATCTTGCATTCTACTCATTTCATATGCCAGACTGCATATGAGGATGCTTCAGTGGTACCTAAAAAGCCTTTGGTGTCAACACTCTCAAGACCTGGACCCTTATACCCATGATACCTTGCCTCAGAAAAGATTTTCTTTGGTGGACAGCAGCATGCTCCCACAACAAGGGACTACCTTTCTCACCACCCCCCACCACCCAGGCCATCACCACAGATGCATCAGACTCTGCCTGAGGTGCACACCTGGACGGCAGGTGCATACAGGGCCAATGGAGCCCACAGCAAATCCATCTGCACATCAACCAAAAAGAGATGTTAGCTGTCCAGCACTCATTGACAGCTTTCAGGCCACTTCTCTCCTCAGGGGCTCTCCTGATCAAAACAGACAACACCACTGTGATGCGGTATATTAGCAAGCAGGGAGGGACTCACTCCTACCCTCTATGCAGGCTGGCCTTGACCCTTTGGCACACAGGCTCTGCCATGCAACTCCACCTTTTAGCACAATTCCAACCAGGTTCTCTAAACTCTCTGGCAGACCACTTAAGCAGAAATCTTCTGGACCCACACGAGTGGCAGCTAGACAAAAGAACCTTCACCCTGATAACTCAGAAGTGGGACACCCCGAAGATCGACCTCTTTGCCTCCCACACCAACCATCAGCTCAGCAAGTTCTGCACCAGGGAGCATCACTGCATGGCTTAGAAAGTGGATGCCCTGTCCTTCCCTTGGGTCAGTCTATCGGTCTGTGCCTTTTCTCCACTACCTCTCATCCCCAGGGTACTGATCAAAATAAGGGAGGAGAAACCAAGGACAATTCTTATTGCTCCAGACTGGACTCGCAAGCACTGGTGCCCACTGCTGAGCAGACTCTCCCCACTGCCACCATGGCATCTCATGAGACCCCAACCCTCCTGACCCAGAGGGAAGGATAATTCATGCATCCCTAAATACAGACCCTCAGTTTGGCAGCTTGGCTTATTTCCTAACCACCGATCAATCTTCCAAACTCAGTAAACAGGTCCTAGATGTTGTACGTGAGGCCAGACATCCTAACACTAAAAAGTCTTATGCTGACAAATGGAAAAGGTTCTGTACCTGGATTCAGGCTAAGGGAGCCGATACGGCACAGCCCTCCCTCCCATCCTGGATTACTTAGCTGACCTGTTACACTGTGGTCTCTCTTTTTCCTCTATTAAAATTCATGCCTCTGCTATCTCTGCTCATTTCCTCAATGAGCAGCCCCTTTTCTCACACCGTCTGATCCAACAATTCCTAAGACGGGCTAGTAACTTGAGGCCACCCAGAAGAGCACCTACCCCAGCTTGGGACCTTAACTTTGTGTTGGAAAAGCTCACCGTGCCCCCCCCCCCCCCCTCTAACCAGCATCTTCAACAGAGTTAAAATTTCTCTCCTGGAAGACAGCTTTCCTTCTGGCCACCACTTCAGCCAGAAGGGTCTCCGAACTACAAGCACTCATGGCTGTGGAGCCCTTCATCATCTTACATGCTAACAGGTTTTCCCTCGGGACTAACCCATCCTTCATGCCCAAGTGGTGTCCAGTGTAACTCTCAACCAATCTTTTCATTTGCCCACCTTTTTCCCTAACCCACAGAACAAGGAGGAAAGGATCCTACACTCTCTAGATGTGCACAGACAGCTCAGATTCTATCTAGACAGGACTAAATCCTTAAGAAAGTCGAATCAAATGCTGGTTAGCTTTGCAGCAGGAGCAGAGGGCAAAGCCATCTCCAAACAAACAATTTCCATATGGATAGTAGACTGCATCCATTTCTGTTGCAAGCAACATGGAAAGCCTCCCCCTAAGGGGGTCAGGACTCACTCCACAAGAGCAGCCTCCACCTCTGCAGCTTTCCTCAGAGGAGTCCCCACCAGGGACATCCTGGAGGCTGCCACCTGAACATCTGTTCATACTTTCACCAAACATTACCACCTGCCTATCTTCTCCAAATCCAAGGCAGGGTTTGCCACTGCAGTCTTGCAGGGCATCCTAGCCAGCCCCTAGTCTCTTTGACTGCCTACACCCTTTTCCTCAGCTTTGGGAATTAACCCACATGTGATGACTGCAACAGTGAAACACGAAGAACATAGTACAGTTGTGCACACTTACCATAAATGTAGATGTTCGAGTATATTCACTGTTGCAGTCCTGGTTTCCCTCCCTCCACCCCCCTCTTCTTTCTTCTCTCTCCTTACAAGGGACCTTTTTGGTATTTACTTTCTACTGGTGAGGTTCTTCCACTAGAACCTGGCTCCCACTTGTGGCTTCTGACAGGGCAAGAAAAACTGATGTAATGGCATTGGCTGCCTTACTTTATACTACTGATGGCCTGAAGTCAGTCCTGTAAAGAGAAATTGTCATTTGAATGTATGATGGAATTCAAGCCAGAATAGCCTTTGTAAGTTAGCAGAGTCCAACTTTTACAAACAGTTATTGAAAAAAAATGTGCAACTTGTCAACTGTCTTCAGAGGAATTTAAGAAAAGCTATCAAAACATACTTTTGTAATGTTGGCATGATTTTAGACCTAAATGGAGTAGAGCACAATCTGTATGAAAGTGATCTTTTAATTGTCTGTATATGTTGAGGCATTAGAAAAATACTTTTTTTTTTTTAATTAAAACTCAGGATATAGTTGTTTCTTTGTCTTTGAGGGTAGGAGCTCCTTAATGATGTTATATATTATGTCAGTAGCATTCTCTGAAAATTTCATGAATGTGTGTTGAACCATTGCGGTGGTGAAGGCCATTCAATTTAAAGAGCAAAAAAAAAAAAGTCAACATTTTGTGGACAGACTGGATGAAAATGTTCAGCAGTTAAGGGTGAATGTATTGAATATCTGTCGATGTTTTTGGAAAAAATAACTCCCTCTCAGTATGGGTTTGCCCTAGAGATTTTTTGATTGTCGCATTAAAGTTAGCATTGTTACTTTGCTGTGCTTGGTTTTATCCAGCTCAATTCTCAGCTGGGGAAACTTCTGTAGATGTCTTGCAAATCTTCCCTGTGCATGGGTATTTGTCAGGTACTCCAGTTTCATTTTACAACCTGGAGACATGCCATTGGTGAATTGATCCTTCTCCCAACTGTCTAGAGCTGTGCACATCTTTTTGTGCATGTGATGTGTGTGTATTTTGCATCTGTGAACATCCTATGGTATAATTACTAATTTTATAATGTCTACACTTTCTAACAAAAAATCAAGGCCCACAGCTGATTTTTAGCTACTGTCAAGCAATAAAAAAACAGGAAAATGCCACTAAAATGGCACTGTTTATGCTCACAAATATTTACCCCCATATCCTTGGCATCCTGTCATATTTGTAGAAAGAGCTACTATTTTGTGTATAACTGGCTACTCCAGTGCATGTATCCAACAAAGCAGGAGTTTTCCAGTTATGACATGTATTACAGGTGCTAGGATTACCCAAACCCAAATTCTACGAATGGCAAGACAGCCACGTATCTTTAACCAAACAGAGCCCTATGCTATTATACTGTAGGGAAAGTAATGATTCCATGATTAGCGCTGCCATGGCTTTGCTGCGGTCAGAGAACTAGTACTGTCATTAGTACTTTTATAAATGACATCAAGTGGAACTGTGATCATTTTTAATTAACCATTTATAGTACCCAAGATTATGTATGCAAGTTTACATTATATTTCATTACTTTACTGCATATTTCATTACTGAAGTGCTAGAAGGATTGAGAACTCATAATGCAGATTTAGGTAGCAAAGTCCGTGATGGTGTGTCTCTACATGTGCGTGTGTGTGTGTACAGTACATTCTTTTAATCAAACTCAGAACCCAACATTTGTTGTCCTCAGCATGCTAGGACATGTCAAACAAAGCAGAAGCATAAACTCAGTGGGTTCTAACTATTCCTGACAACTTACTGTATACTTTTTATTTTGAATTTGGTAATAGCCAAGCTGGTAACCGCCAAGCTATATTCATTATACCATATTCAGAATGTAAACTTTACAGTGACTGTTAGGACTCTGACCAGAAAAGACTGAAACTGTAGAGTCCATGTTCTACAACAATTATAGTTGTTGGTCACCACCATGTAGCTTAAGTATTGTTATACCCAAATACCACACAGAAGCCAGTGTTTGATGTTTCCTGTTAATTCCATCATCCCCTTTCCTGTAATCATCCAGGTTCCTAGGACACAAGCTATTCTTGTGGATGATGTGCTGAAAGGCCATGCTTACCATTTAAATTGTGTGCCCCATTCTCACTTGAAATAGACTGAAGAAAGGCAGTGGCTTCATTTATAATTTTGATATCTATTTGTGTAATTATTCTTAATGTAACTCCATTTGACAGTATATATAGTGCATATTTATGCATGTGCCTCTTATCACAGTAAATAGTGTAAAAATAAAGGTAAAATGTCCTTTTCATGTCACCAGATGCCCCTCTAGATCCCCCCCAGCATCTTCTACTACTTCTGTGTGGGGGGCAAGAAAAAGAAAAGAAAAAGCAAGAGGTTTAGAAGAGAAGGAATATAAAAGTAAAATAAAGGTAATTAAACTTGATATAAATAAAGTAGAAGTGGAAAAGAAAGAAAGAATGATAAAACAATAAAATAAATAATGAAAACAAGCTATTATTTTGTCCTTGGGGAAAATGTGAGGTGAGCACAAGAAAGCAACAAGGAAAAGTCAGGAAAGATTTGATTCCTTTTTTGAAGCCAGTGATTTTTCTGTGAAATTTATTATTGGCCAAACTGTGACTGAAAACTTACCTGAAATATATAATGACAGAAGAAAGAATGTGCAATAACTGTAATATTGAAAAGACATCACAACATTTTTCTTATGTAAGAAAATGAAGGATCTGATGTCAATTTTCATTCTGACCTCAGCTTATGGGTTCGGATTTGATCCCTCAGATCTGACTTGGCTGTTGCAAAAGCTTGTGGAAACAGAAAACTCTAGAGTTACTCCCTTTTCCACAGTGCACCAATCCCAAGTACCTCAGCTCTTGTGTGCTGCTTCCAGCGAAAGACTGTGCTGTCAAGCGACTCTTCAGGTGAGTTAACTTTTTTACTTCTTAAGGCTTTGTTCTCATTCTAATTACCTTTTCCAAGTTTACCCTTTATCGTACAGCTTTATCTGTTTTCCTTTTTTGTACCTGCGTACTTCTTGAGTATTATACCTAGTACACCCACCCTATTTTTCTTTACACTCTAGGGTGTAATTTCTATTTTAATACCATTGTTGGTAGCAATTTACTTTCCCTTTCCCTTTATTATATAAAAAATATGTCTTCTGTTATAATTCCTTTCTTTCTGAGTTATTTTCTTCAGGCTTGATAGTTAAACTTAGCCGACAAAGACAAAGTCCCAGCTGGATTTAAAAAAATGCATCAAGTGTGGTCACAAGATTCCATTCTCTGATACACATACCTTATGTGTGTATTGTTTAGGATCACACCACCTCCAGGAAGACTGCTCCATTTGTCACTCCTTCACCCCAAGATCTCTGGTGGAGTGAAAGAACAAGCTTATTCTAAAAGGGTTACTTCCTTCCTCATTTCCTGAGGCATTATCTGGAGCTTCTCATGAAAAAATCAAAAAAGACTTTATCTGCTTGTCTAACTACTTCTTCAGCCTCAACAAAAACATCGGAGAAGGCTAAGAAAAGGCCTCTTTCTGATCCAAATGACTCCTCAGATCCTAAAAAGAAAATTCGTAAATTGTTGGATCTGACTTCATACTTTGATCCAAAGCAAAAGATAAAAGGACTATCTGATCTGATCTCACCTTCAGATCTGAGGCTTAAGAGACCTAAGGACCTGTTGGATCAGACTTCTTCAGATCTGACACAAAAAAACATTGGATTCAACTTTTGAGTCAAAGCCCCTTCCCAAGGACTAGATGCTCTCCCTCAGTGGACCCTGTTCCTTCCAGGGTCCCTTCTCCTTTTTTGGAGAGGCCTAAGTCTCCTTCCATAGTGTCCACCTGCTCTTCCCGGAGCCTTACAGAAAAGATGTGGAGAGGTTAGTGAAAAAGATTCTGTCGGCCCAGAGAATGTCAAGCATCCTGTCGGCTCCTACTCTTCTAGGTCAGGAGATTGGACCTTCCACTACTCCCCCCTTTGCAACTTCCTCCTCCAACTCCCTACTCTGTCTTGGAGTCTTCAGATCCAAGTCATCTGGGTCTGTCTGCATTGGATTCGAGAATTTCTATATTGTCTGATCCGAAGCTTGCTCTGAGCTGTTCGGTTCCATCAGAGACAGGGCTACCCTGTCAGGTCTGGGGTGTCAAAGTTGACTCCGAAGTTTTTGGAGCCATCTCTACACCTCGGGGTTTCTGCATAGTTTAGTTCAGCTCAGATTTCAACCTTGGGGGAGTTCTCCTCAGAGCAGGGGGGGACCATGGCTTGCTGTTTTGTATCAGGTGTCATATTTCTCTCTGGAGGGAGGGGGGGTCTGCCTTTGAGGTCATGGAGAGAGCCTTGTCTGCTTCCACAACAAAGACAGTTACCTTCCCCTCGGATCCTCAGTGTGCATGCTTGCCATCTCTTCACTTGGAGTGTCCTTTTCCCTTTCCACAGAAACAGGTGGGACCGAAACCTCAAGCATCCCACCTCTTCTGATACCTCCTCAGAGTATCCCGCTGACGAGGTACCTAAGAAAACCAAGAGGAAGCACTTGGACTCCCCAGGTGGTCCCCACAGTTACCTCCTGAAGATGTCCAGTTCGGAGACATCCTTGAAATCCTGAAACAGAGAGGTGGCTGGAAGTCCAGCAACCCTTCATCCAAGGAGTCTGTATTCCTGGAGGTATTCAGTACTGGCCAGTCTAAATCCTGGGTGATTCTGCCTGCCGATAAGCTTGTAGAGTTAATCTCTCAGAGGGCATGGCAGGCCCTGGACACCATTGAACCAATCCCCAGGAGACCAGATAAAATTATGACAGCACCAGAAGACAAACACTTCTGGGCAAAAGGGGTACCTGTTGATGCCATGATCATGGTGGTGGCCACTAGATAGGAACTCGCTGAAGAGAGTTCCACTGTCTATCCACCAAACAAGAAGTCTTGGGCGATGGACAGGTGGGAAGTGTCTGTGCTTCAGCGACCTTTGCCTTGAGGTCTCTGAACAATTTAGCACATTTCACCAGGTTACAGAGAAACCTGATTAAGGAACTTTCTGACACCCTTTCAGGATCTGCTTCTGATGAGGTACAGACCTCAGTGACTTCTCAGTTTGCTACTCAGCAATCCGTTTCCAGTTCTTCCATGAGGCTAATTTCACACATGGCCAAAGGAACATCAAGGGAAGTGGGTTCCGGCATTTCCATAAGGAGGCATGCCTGGATGCTCTTAGTGATTTTGGGAACCCTTCAAGTCCTCTCTTTGACAGTACATCTTTGTTTGGCTCCAAAGTTGAAGATGCATTGTCCAGGTATGAAAAGGATGGAAAGACCCTGTCTGCCGTGGGTGTACCTTTTTCCATGCGTCAAAGATCCTTCTCCAGGTTTCAACAAGGTACTGAGAAAATGTGGATGTTCTTCGTGTTTAACTATTGCAGCCATTACATTTGGGTAATCTGCTGGCAGGCTACCCTCAGTCGGCCTGAATATCAAAGTCTTGGGTCCTGTGTCGGTTGCTGTCTCCTCTTCCATGACGTCAGGTCGTCAGGGGTATAAAACATGCAGCCGATGCCATTTTCTTTAGTCTTTCTTGCCGCGCGGTGCCCGAAGCAGAAGCAGTTTGCAAGTGCCGGTCGGCCGACTCCTGAAAATTTCGCATTAGAGTTTCAGAACCGAAGTCTTCAATTAAAGCTAAGTACCCCATTAGGGAAACTTTTTCTTGCTCCTTACCGATGTCAGTAAAAGTTAATAATTGCATTACTTGTGGGAAGCAAATACCTCATAAGGATTTCCATTTGTACTGTATTTCTTGCCTAGGCCCAGATCATAACGTGCTTTGCTGTCGGTTTTGTGCTAGATTTAACCAACGCACTATTAAGCGTTGGTTTATCTGCTTCAGAATATTTTGGAAACAGATTTAACTACCCTGAAATGTCGTCAGATAGCAATCCAACTACCAGAGTTCACAAAAAATGCAAAGAAAAGGACAGAGACTGACCGTCAAGGTCCAAAACCAACGACAAAGCTTCTCCTAAGCCGTTCGCCAGTACTCAGTGAGGTGCTTTCACAGCCCTTGATACCCACTACTTTCGAGTCGCAGGCCTCTACCGAGACCCATGTGGAGTCCGGCATGCCATGAGAGTCTGAGTATTGTACCCGCAGATGTCTCTCCCTCGGATGAGTCCGGAGCCACTGAGCAGGCACTGGCTTCTGAGGGTGTTTTCAGGCCTCAGCATTTCTATATGAAACCGACGCTAGTTTCAAAAAAAAAAAAAAGACAAATGCAAGTTCTAAGGCTAAAAAACTGACGCATGAGCCACGTGCTCAGGCCTGTATGCTCAAAAAACAGATGATCAAAATGGCTGAAGACTTAATTACCTTGATCTGGGGTTCCCAACCCCCCTGATACAAGGCCTAGGCAATACACTGATTATTAATCTTCAGATCAGGTTTCTATTTCTTATGATTCCTTTTCTGATCAGGAATTTTCTATACCACCCTATGAGGATTCAGATGCAGAGGAATCCATCCCATCTGCATCTCCTCCTGAAGATTATTCTTTTGGAGAAACCTTGCATACTTTGAGGGAACATTTTCATTGGGAGAGTCCAGATTTCTCAGAATCAAAAAAGAGGCTTAGGGATTTCTTTCTTCTTCCTCAGCATAGGCCTTTGGCCATAACTCCTGTATTAGACATCGTTGATGATGTGTTTTCGGAATCAAGCATGGCTCCAGATTCCCTACCTCTGGCTCCTAGCAAGCCAGACAGATATTACAGGGTTCCTGACTCCCACAAATTTTTATTCAAAAATCCTCCTTCTGATACTGAAACTATCTCATAGGGTCCCAGAGGTGTAAAGGCCTCAACAGCTAAGAATCCTACCCCCTCTGATAGAGATTCCAGGGTGCTGGATAGATGGGGAAAGAAGGTTTATACGTCTGCAACCTTGGCAATTAGGGCCTTAAACTGCTAGTTTCATATGCTTAAATATCAACAGCATGTTATGGGATTATTGAAACAGAAAAGGATGCTGATTTCTGTATCTGTGGAAAATAAAGAATTACAGGAATTACTGCATGCAGCAGAACAGGTTGGAAAGCATACTTTGCAATGTGGTTTTGATTCCTTGGAGGCCTCCTGCAGGGCCGCAGTTACTGGATCTGTGATTAGAAGGCATGCCTGGCTCAAGGAGCAAAATCTGCCTGATCGTATTAAAGCTAAATTGTTGGATGCACCTTTACAGCATGATACTCTGTTTGGTAATAATGCAGAAGAGGTTTTAAAGAAAATGGAAGACAAAGCTAAGTCTATGCAAACTGTAAAAGACTTCTTACAAGTGCAGCCACCAAGATTCAGTAGACACTAGCCTACAAAACATTGGTCCTTTCCTGTGTCTGACAGAGCCTCACGGGGCAAATCCAGGCGCTCAAAAGGCTGTAGATACCAATCACAGGATTCTTACAGGTCAAAGCAATGGGGTGCCTCTACCTCCATATCTGGAGGAAACAAAGCACAGCCCTACAGTAAACAGTCTCAATGACTTCCCTCTACCATCACCAAGCACTTAACTTTTGCAAGCCCCCTTAGGGAGAAAACTAGCACTTCATGCTCAGAATTGGCAGTTAATAACCCAGGACAAGTGGGTATTAAACATAGTATCCCAGGGCTACAGATTTCATTTTCATACCTTGCCAATTCCAAGTGGTTGGCCAGATCTGCCACAAAATCAATGGGCAGAGGCACAGAAACAAGTTACGTCCCTCATGGATATGGGGGCTATTCAGCCAGTGCCAGAACAGGAAAAAGGACAAGGGTTTGACTCAAGACTGTTCTTGGTACCCGTGCCTGGCACCCAGTATTGGATTTATTGATTTTGAACACATTCTTGGACATCCCAAAATTCAAAATGCTGACTTTGCAACAGCTTCTCCCCATGCTGGGCAAGAACACTTGACTAGTGACTCTAGACTTAAAAGTGGCATACCTGCATATCCCAATAAGGGAATCGTGCAGAAGATTCCTCCGCTTCAAGGTTGGTTTTATGCATTACCAATTCTCTGCACTGCCCTTTGGTTTATCTACTGCGCCCAGGGTCTTTACAAAGTGCCTGGCACCAGTAATTGCATTTTGCAGACAAAGAAGCATACAAATCTATCCCTACTTTGATGACTGTCTCATTCAAGCAGAAAACAAGGGCATTCTTCTTCAGCATCTGGCGTTTGTGAAAAGGCTTCTAACATGCCTAGGGTACACAATAAATGAAAAGAAATCACAACTTGTACCCTCTCAAAAGATTACATTCCTGGGTGCAAGCTTGAATACAACTGCCCAGATTGTTTACCTTACGCCAGACAAACAAAGGCAACTGACTATTTACTTCAAACAGATGGCAACAAAAATCCAGTTATCTGCAAGACAAATTCTGCAGGCTTTGGGGTTCATGGCATCCTGCATTCTACTAATTCCATATGCAAGACTGCATATGAGGAAACTACAGTGGTATCTAAAAAGGTTTTGGAGTCAACTTTGTCACAGTCTGGAAACAATGAATGTTCATTGTGTTACACTGCTGCAGTCATTACACTTGGGTTATCTTGCCGTCAGGTGGTTCCCCAGTCAGCCTGAGTTCCAAAGTCTTGGTCCGGCGTCGGTTGCTGTCGCCTCCTCCCTGACGTCAGTGCGACAGGGGTATATAAGATGTAACCGACGCCATTTTCTTCAGTCTTTCTTGCCGCGCGGTGCCCGAAGCAGTTCGCAAGTGCCGGTCAGCCAACTCCTGAGATTTTCATTCCGAATCCAGAACCGAAGTCTTCCAAAAAAGCTAAGTACCCCGTTGGGGAAACATTTTCTAGCCTCAGACCGATGTCAGTAAAAGTTAATAGCTGTATTTCTTGTGGGAAGCAAATACCTCATAAGGACTTCCACTCCTATTGTATTCAATGCCTAGGCCCTGACCACGACGTCATTGGTTGTTGGTTTTGTGCTAGGTTTAACAAGCGCACTATTTAACGTCGGTTTGATTTTGCCCGACATTATTTTGGCAGAAAATTCAACTACACCATGCCGTTGGAACTTCCGATGACCGCAATGCATAAAAAGCGCAAGGTCAAGGACAGGCATCCGAGGCCCAAAACCGACGACGAGGCCTCTTCTAGGCCAGTTGCCGGTTCTCCGGTTTTCAACGAGGCGCCTACGTAGCCCCTGACTACCACTTCCACAGAACCACAGACTGCCTCCGACTCCCACGTGGAGCTGGCTGGGCCTTCGGACGCACTAGGTTTTCAGCTTTCCGATCCTAACCCTACAGATGGAACCGAAGTAGCTGAGCAATCCACAGCTACAGAGGGTGTGTTCAGACCTACCCAGTTAAACATTAAACCCTCTGCTAAGCCTAAGCCCCCCTTAAAAGCAAAGAAACAGACACAACTCTTTCCAGGACAGGCCTCCATGCCTAAGAAACAAATGCTAAAAATGGCCGAAGACCTAATCACCCTGATCAGGGGGTCCCATCCCCTTCCAGAGAAAAGGCCCAGACAGGATGCAGACTATGAATCTTCCAACCAGGTGTCCATTTCCGCAGACTCTTCCTCGGACCTAGGATATTCTTTACCCCCTTATGAGGATTCTGATGCTGAGGAATAAATTCCATCAGCCTCTCCACCTGAGGACTACTCCTTTGGGGGAGACCTTACATACCATGAGAGAGCATGTCCATTGGGAAGGCCAGGATTACTCAGAATCCAAGAAAAGGCTCAGAGACTTCTTTTTATTGCCTCAACATATTGTGGATGATGTGTGCACTGTATCCAGTTTAAACCCTGACTCCTTACCCCCAGCCTCAGTTAAACTTGATAGATGTTACAGAGTCCCTGACTCTCACAAATTTCTGTACAAAAGCCCTGTTGCTGACCCTGAAACTATTTCTCAGGGACCCAAAGGGATTAAGGCCTCATCAGCAAAAAACCCAGTACCCTCTGACAGAGATTCCAGAGCATTAGACAGATGGGGAAAGAAGGTATATACGTCTGCAACTTTAGCAATGAGAGCCTTGAATTGCCAGTTTCACATGCTAAAATATCAGCAATTTTTGATGTCTCAGTTGAAACAAAAGATGCTTCCAGATTCGGATCCTCCTAATTTTAAAGAAATGCAGGATTTATTGCATGCAGCTGAACAAGTGCAATGTGGGTTTGATTCCTTAGAGGCCTCCTGTAGAGCAGCGGTTACAGGCTCTGTCATTAGAAGGCATACTTTACCAGATCATGGTAAGGTCAAATTATTGGATGCACCTTTGCAGCGGGATGTGCTGTTTGGAGTTAGGGCAGAGGAGGTATTAAAGAAGATGGAGGATAAGGCAAAATCTATGCAAATGGTGAAAGATTTCTTACAGGTTCAGCCTCCTCGTTTTAGCAGAAATTGGCCAACAAAAAATTGGTCCTTTCCAGTCACAGACAGGCATCAAAGGGGCAGATACAGACGTCCAAGAGGTAGAGGTCAGGCACAAGGCCCTTAACAGGCCTCGACAATGGGGTACACCAGGCCAGAAAGAAGGAGAAGACAGGCCTCAACCTTATAAAAAGCAGCCTCAATAACTTTCCACTGCAGCTGCCAAACAGCTCTCTCTTGGCAGCCCCCTGAGGAGGAAAACTGGCACTTTTCTATCACAATTGGCATTGCATCACCAAAGACAAATGGGTTCTCAACATTGTATCTCAAGGTTACATGTTCCACTTTCACACTCTATCAAGGTTAAAAGGAATGCCAAATCTGCCACCAAATCAATGGGCAGAGGCTCAAAAACAAATTACAGCACTCATGGACATGAGAGCTATTCAAAAGGTACCACCACAAGAACAAGGACAAGGATTTTACTCGACTTTTTCTGGTTCCCAGAAAGGACAAAGCCTGGAGACCCATTCTGGACCTTTCTTCACTAAACACTTACCTGGATGTTCCGAAATTCAAGATGTTGACACTACAGCAGCTTCTTCCCATGCTGGGCAAGAAAGCTTGGCTCGTGACTTTGGACCTCAAAGAGGCCATACCTGCATGTCCCTATCAGACAAAACTGCAGAAGATGCCTCAGATTTCTAGCTGGTTCAATGCACTATCAATTCTCTGCACTGCCCTTTGGCTTATCTACTGCGCCCAGGGTCTTCACAAACTGCCTGGCACCAGTAATTGCATTTTGCAGGCAAAAAGGAATTCAAATTTATCCATACCTGGACGACTGCCTGATTCAAGCAGAGAGCAAGGACATTCTACTAAAACATCTGGCATACGTAAAAAAGTTAAGTTGCCTGGGGTACACAGTAAACGAAAAGAAATCAAAACTAGTGCCCTCACAACAGATAATATTCCTGGGTGCCAGCTTGCACACAACAGCCCAGATGGCTTATCTCACACCAGACAAGCAAGGACAACTAACTCAGTATTTTCATTTAATGGCAACAAAGACCCCACTCCCTGCAAGAAAAATTCTGCAGGCCTTGGGCTACATGGCATCTTGATACTACTAATTCCATATTCCAGACTGCATATGAGGAAACTTCAATGGTACCTAAAGAGTGTATGGTCTCAACACTGTCAAAGTTTGGTAACAGTTATACCACTAATTCCTTGCTTACAACAGGAGTTTCGATGGTGGGTTCAAGCTTGTCACCTCAACAAGGGACAGCCTTTCACTCAACCCACAGCCAGGCAAACACTGACAACAGATGCATCAGATTACGCCTGGGGAGCACACATGGCAGGAAAATGTATCCAGGGCGAGTGGCCCACAGAGCAAAGACATCTCCACATCAATCAAAAAGAGATGCTAGCTGTATAAAATGCTATTATAGCTTTCAAGGACCTGCTGCATCCAGGACAATTACTACTGAAGACAGACAACACCACAGTTATGTGGTACATAAACAAGCAAGGGGGTACACACTCCAACCCCCTCTGCAGACTAGCCATGACCTTGTGGAACACAGCTCTAAACTACCAAGTTCATCTGCAAGCAGAATTCTTGCCAGGAGAGAAAAACACACTGGCAGACGACCTAAGCAGAAACATCATGGACCCCCACGAATGGGAATTGAATCCACAAATATTCAGATTGATAACACAAAAATGGTGGAGCCCGGGCATAGATCTGTTTGCTTCCCCAAAGAACTGCCAATTACAGAAATTCTGCACAAGGAGCTACCGTCCACAAGCATGGAAAGTGGATGCCCTCTCATTCAGCTGGAAAAAACTACAAGTATACGCTTTCCCTCCTTTACCTCTCCTTCCAAAGTTACTCATAAAAGCCAAGCAGGAAGAGCCAAAGATGATCCTGATTGCACCAGACTGGCCACGCCAGCACTGGTACCCAATCTTAAAGAACGTAGCACAAGAACCACCCTGGATTTTGCCTCAAATCCCACGGTTGTTGACACAGCACAACAATCAGATACTTCACAGCCAGCTAAAGACCTTAAATCTAGCTGTATGGAAAATTCCTTAGTCAAGCAAGCAGTGCCTCTCTCCAAGGCTGTTATGGATGTCATTCTGGAGGCCAGAAGGCCTAGCACCAGGAAAGCCTACTCTGATAAATGGAAGAGATTCTGTGCCTGGAACCTGGCGCACAGCCTTGACCCTCCTGTCCCAAACATTCCTCAGATACTTCAATACTTAACTGAGATACTGGACAAGGGCCTCTCCTTTTCATCCATCAAGATCCACGCCTCAGCTATTTCTGCTCATTACAACACGGATCCACCAATTTTTTGTAATCCTTTGCTCAAACAGTACCTCAGAGGGGCTAAAAACATAAGACCACCCCGTAGAGCACCTACACCAACTTGGGACCTCAACTTTGTTTTGGAAAAATTAACATTACCTCCTTTTGAGCCAGCTAACACAGCAGAATTAAAATACATCTCTTGGAAAACTGCTCTGCTACTGGCAATAACATCAGCAAGAAGAGTTTCAGAATTGCAGGCACTAATGGCAGTGGAACCTTTCCTCATCTTCCACCGGGACAGGGTGTCTTTAAGAACTAACCCTGCATTTATGCTAAAGGTAGTATCAAGTGTGGCTCTAAACCAAACTAACTTTTTATCCAAAACCGCAGAACAAAGGGGAGAGACTACTACATTCTTTGGACATTCACAGGCAGTTACGCTTCTACTTGTACAAAACCAAAGCTTTCAGAAAATCTGAACAATTATTGGTAGCATATGCTGCAGGTACACAGGGAAAAGCCATTTCAAAGCAGACTATTTCAAAATGGATAGGACACTGTATACGTTTCTGCTACACCCACCATGGGAAACCAATACCTAGCAGCATTAGGTCTCACTCCACCAGGGCAACAGCTACTTCTACTGCCTATCTCAGAGGAGTACCTACCAATGATATTTTGGAAGCAGCAACATGGAGTTCTGTGCATACCTTCACCAAACATTACCATTTGCCTTTATTCTCCAAATCCAGAGCTGGCTTCGCCACTGCTGTGCTGCAGGGCCTTATAGCCACCCCTAATGCCTTATAAATCCAGCCTCCCTACCTCAGCTTTGGGATTCCACCCAAGTGTAATGACTGCAGCAGTATAACACGATGAACATAGTACAGTTTTGTACCTACCATAAATGTAGATGTTAGAGTGTAAACACTGCTGCAGTCCATGTTACCCTCCCACCTTCCCCTCTTACTTTCTGGTACTTACCTAGGTCATCTACCCTTTATTACCTATGGGGAGTATTTGCTGGTAACTAAAAATGGTTGTTTGCTTGTCTTTTGTATTTTTTACTAGCAATTTGAATTGCCTACCTATTTGAGGGCACCTGACATCTGGGGCAAGAAAAACTGAAGAAATTGGCGTCGGCTGCATCTTATATACCCCTGTCGCACTGACGTCAGGGAGGAGGCAACAGCAACTGACGCCGGACCAAGACTTTGGAACTCAGGCCGACTGGGGAACCGCCTGACGGCAAGGTAACCCAAGTGTAATGACTGCAGCAGTGTTTACACTCAAACATCTACATTTATGGTAGGTACAAAACTGTACTTTTCTCTCATTCCCTGCCTACAACAGGAGTTTCTTTGGTGGGCAGAGACATGTCACCAGAACATAGGACGGTCATTCACTCTACCCCCTGCCAACCAAACCCTAACTACAGACGCATCAGACTATGCTTGGGGGGCCCACCTGGTGGGGAGATGCATTCAGAGCATATGGAGCCCAAAACAAATGCATCTGCATATCAACCAGAAAGAGATGTTAGCTGTTCAGAATGCCCTGACAGCCTTCAAGGACTTACTTCATCCAGGACAACTACTGATAAAGATGGATAACACCACGGTTATGTGGTACATAAGCAGGGGGGTACACATTCCTAGCCCCTTTGCAGACTAGCCATGGCACTGTGGGACACAGCCTTGACTTACCAAGTACATCTTCAAGCTCAATTCCTGCCAGGAAAACAACATACTCTGGCAGACAACCTAAGCAGAAATCTTATGGACCCTCACGAGTGGAAACTGGATCCACAAGTCTTCAGCATAATAACAGAGAAATGGGGGAGCCCGGACATAGATCTATTTGCCTCTCCCCAGAATTACTGGAAGAGATTCTGTGCTTGGAACCAAGCACAAGGGACTGACACAGCAAAGCCAAATATTCCTCGGATTTTACAATACTTGACTGAGATGCTTGACAAGGGCCTATCTTTTTCATCAATAAAAATCCATGCCTCTGCCATCTTGGCTCATTACAACACAGAGCCTCCCATCTTTTCCCATCCTCTGCTAAAACAGTATCTTAGAGGGGCCAAAAATTTAAGGCCTCCCAGAAGATCACAAACTCCTGCATGGGACCTCAATTTTGTGTTGGAAAAGCTCATGCTGCCTCCATTTGAACCAGCAGCTACTGTGGATATAAAGTTTTTATCTTGGAAAACAGCTTTCCTTCTGACAATCACTTCAGCAAGAAGTGTTTCAAAACTACAGGCCCTCATGGCTGTGGAGCCTTTTATTACATTTTACCCAGACAGGGTGTCCCTCAGGCCCAATCCTTCCTTTATGCCTAAGGTGATATTCAGTGTGGCTCTTCACCAAACTATTCACCTGCCAACTTTTTACCCAAATCCGCAGAACAGGGGGGAGCGGATTCTGCATTCCTTTGACGTTCACAGACGACTAAGATTCTACTTAAACAGGACCAAATCTCTAAGAAAGTCTGAGCAGCTACTGGTGGCATTTGCTGCAGGATCAGAGGGAAAGGCTATTTCAAAGCAGACTATTTCAAAGTGGATAAGCCACTGCATTCATTTCTGCTGTTTGCATCATGGCAAACTGGTGCCCAAGGGAATCAGGTCACATTTCACCTGGGCTGCATTTACCTCAGCAGCTTTTCTCAGAGGGGTGCCAACCAAAGACATTCTAGAAGCTGCTACTTGGAGCTCTGTTCATACTTTTACAAAGCATTATCATTTGCCTCTCTTCTCCAAGTCCAGGGCAGGCTTTGCCACTGCAGTTCTGCAGGGCCTTATAGCCGCTCCTAATGCTGTTTAGTTCCAGCCTCCCATCCATAGCTTTGGGGTTCTACCCAAATGTAATGACTGCAACAGTGAAACACGAAGAACATAGTACAGTTGTGTACACTTAACATAAATGTAGATGTTCGAGTGTATTCACTGTTGCAGTCTGGGTTACCCACTCACCATCCCCCTTTTTTCTAGAACTTCTCTTATTTGCTTTTAGATGAAGGTAAAGTTTATGTTGTTAAAATCGATATATTTATTTATTTATTTTTCTTTCTCCCCATTTGGGGGGCACCTGACATCTGGGGCAAGAAAAGGAAAATGGTTTTGGCTGCATGTTTTATGCCCCTGATGACTTGACGTCATGGAAGAGGGGACAGCAACTGACGCAGGACCCAAGACTTTGATATTCAGGCCGACTGAGAGCAACCTGCCAGCAGATTACCCAAATGTAATGACTGCAACAGTGATTACACTCGAACATCTACATTTATGGTAAGTGTACACAAGTGTACTTTCAAGAAGTCCAAGGGGCCTTTCCAGGACACACGTGGAGGAGGTTCCCCCAGGGGTAGAGGGGGGAACTCCAATGGTAGATGCCACCCTCGCAGCAGAGGCGTCCTGAAAAACCAATGGTCCAGAGATTTGTTTTTCGATAGACGCTTCCAGCACTCTTGAAAGGAGGCATGGTTGTCCCATCTCTGAAGGCAATTGGGGGTCATTAATCCCTGCACCAGAGAGCCTGGCTAGAGATAACAGCAGTTACTTGGGTGCAGAAGATCATTTCCATAGTTTAGCCCTTTCACCTCCACTCTCAAGAAAAATTTCCAATGTTCCACCCAGTTTGAGGGAATAAGCAGCATTTCAAATACAAAAGCCGCTAGAAAAAAGAGTCTTCCAAGAGGTACCACTGGGCCAAATAGAATCCAGAACTTAGTCAAGATACTTTTTAGTGCCAAAGAAAACAGGGTCTGGAGGAGACCAATCTTGGATCTCAGCAACTTAAACAAATCAGTTTAACGCTGCAAGTTTTGGATGGTCAAGGTTCAGTCCATTCTCCCATTTCTGGGAGAGGAAGACTGGATGTGTCCATTAGACCTTCAGGATGAGTGCTGATAAAGATGAACAGGCAATTCAAAAGGTACTTATGCTTCCGGCTGGGAGCCAGTCCTTACCAGTTCATACTTCTGCCATTTGGTCTCATCACAGCCCCCAGGGTGTTCACCAAATGTATGGCAGTAGTGGCAGCTCACTTGTGACTGCAAGGATTCTGGGTGCTTCTATATTTAGACTGACTCATTACCTCCCTGACCAGGCATCAAGTAATAGAGGCAAGAGATGAGGTTGTTCAGACATGCTCTCATTTGGGGATAACCATAAACTACGAAAAGTCTCATTTGGAATCTACTCAAGATTTGGAATTTATAGGAGCTCCATTCAACACAAAGTCAGTGTTAGCTTCATTGCCTCCTCTATGAGTTCAAACCTTAAGAACACGTCAGGAAAATAATCTGCAGTGCCAAGGTTTCAGCCCGCTTGTTCTTCAGGCTCTAGGATCAATGGCAGCGGCAATAACTCTAGTACCTTTAGCCAGATTTTACATGAGAATTATGCAGCGGATGCTAGCCACGCAATGGTCAGTACTTTATCAACCAATGTCAACCCTGATATGTATTACAGAGATTTGCAAGAGAGATCTCAGGTGGTGGATTCAGTCAAACCAGGTTCTAGAAGGCCATCAAGTCATTCCTCCTCAGCCCAAGGCCATAGTGACTACGGGCAGTTCCCAGTTAGAGTGACAGGGGGCATTACCTGGGGAAAGCAGTCCAAGGCATTTGTTCCCACCGAAGAGGCCAATTTGCATGTTAGTGTCCTAGAAGTGAGAACAGTGCTTTCAGTGTTGCAGGCCTTTCAAGAAGCTCTCCCCTCAGGAATGATTGCAGTTCAAACAGGCAATATGTCAATAGTTTGGTACATCAATAAACAAGGAGGGACCAGCTCTTACCGTTTGTGTTGAGAAGCACTCAGAGTGTGGCAGTTGGCGATATCATCCAATCGCTTTCTCATCGCAATGCACATTCCGTGGAAATCCAATGTGATGGCAGACAAACTGAGCAGGTGTATTCTTCTGTCTCACAAATGGTCTCTCGAGAAGAATGTGATGGATATTATTTTTCGTCAGTAAGGCCAGCCTTGCTGCAACCTTTTTGCTTCCCCCCTAACAACAAATGCAGCAGCTACTTTGCCCTGATCCCCCCAAAGGGGGAGTCACAGAAGGATGCCACACTTCACGATTGGCCTCCCAGACTGCTTTATGCCTACCCACTAGTCCCACTGATTTCCAGATTCCTGCAGAAAGCTGCCATGCTGAAGACCAAAGTTATCTTCATTGCACCTTTTTGACCTTGACATATTTGGATCCAATTCCTTTGGCTTCACTTACTCCATCAACTGTGGATTCTGGATCTGTCTCCAGACCTCCTGTCTTATCCAACTGGCATGATCCATCCAGATGTACTGAACTTCTAGCTTGCTGCTTGGCTTCACCAGTTCCACTAATAGCCAGCCAACCTGTGCTCTTTTCCCTAGTCCATCGGATACTTTTATCTTCCCATAAACCATCTACTCGTATACTCTATTCCAGTAAATGTAGAGGATTTGCTTACTGGGCCCATCAGAATAATTTTAATCCCTTTTTAGCTGCTTTGCATAGTATCCTTGAACTTTTAGACTTACTTTTTAGAGGTGCTAGCTCGGCCACAGTTAAAGTTCAGTTGGCACCAATATCAAATTTTCACATGGGATTTGAAGGTGCTTCTGTTGCCTCCTATAGGCTCTGCAAAAGCTTTTTGCAAAGCACTCTTCTTCTGTGGCTTCCTTTTAGGGACCGTACTCCCCCATGGAACCAAATCCTGGTACTGCAGCAACTTAGTCAACCCCCCTTAGAACCTGCAGTTAAATGTCACCTCAAGTATCTTCCTTGGAAAACAGTCTTTCTAGTAGTCATTAATTCTGCCAGAAGAATTTCAAAGATTCAGGCCATGTCTTCAAAACTACCTTACTTAGTCTTTCAGAAAGACAGAGTCACCTTACGAACTAATGCTTCCTTTCTCCTTAAAGTGGTTTCAGAGGCTAATATTAATCAAGCTATTAATTTGCCAGTATTTTTCCCCATATTTACTAACAAAGGTGAATATACTTTGTGTTTATTGGATGTCCACAGGCAATTACGTTTTTATTTTCACAGAATGGAAAATATCAGGAAGACTGAGCAATTATGTGTTTCTTTTTCTGACATAAATCTAGGAAAGCCTGTTGCCAGAATTAACTCTGGCCGGATGGGTGACTGATTTTGTGTGTGCGTGTGTGCGTGCGTGTGTGCGTGCGTGCGTGCGTGTGTGTGTGTGTGTGTGTGTGTGTGTGTGTGTGTGTGTGTGTGTGTGTGTGCGTGTGTGTGTGTGTGAGTTTGTGTGTGTATATATATATATATATATATATATATATATATATATATAGATATATATAGATATATATATATATATATATATATATATATATACACACACACACACACACACACACACACAAACAAATTGGGCATTACCTTAGTGAAACCATTATGGGCTCATTCAACAAGAGCTGTGGCTGCTTCATCAGTCTTCCAGTCCAGAGCTTTCATGGACAAAATTTGTGCAGCAGCAACTTGGGCTGCTTCCAGTACCTTTACTTTTCATTGCAAATTGGATATGGTCTCCAGAGGTAGGGCATCATTTGGTTCAGTGATGCTCAGGAATATCCTTCCTTGAGTCCACCCAGGGATTTAGGTAGCTGAGGACTCTGTCCCATAAGTTGAGGACAGAATGAAAATTGACAACATCAGATAAAGAAGTTGAGTATTCACCATGGCGTTCCATCTGTATTGCTCATTTTCATTTTCCCTCAACTCCCCTCCTACCAACCCCTACCCTAAAAACTCCTGGAAGAGCGAGTGTTTTTAAGTATGCCACTTCCTTGGTCCATAGCTCCAGATATAGTCTCCTTTCTATGTAACTGCAATATTTCTTTCTGCTGTTATTAGCAAACAAGATCTGAGGTACTTGGGGTTGGTGCTTTGTAGGTAAGGGAGAAGCACAAGAGTTTTCTGGTTTCCACAAGCTTTTGCAAAGCTGAGTCGGATCATAGGTATTTTTGGATGACAGCAGGCCAGTGAACCAAATATAATCTTTCATTAATTATATAAACAATACTGTGGAGTTTTTAAAATGTACACACAAATTGTATTAATTGTTTGGACACCACAATACAGCATTCTGAAACGTGTTTCATTTCTAGCCTTTATTGGAAGCCACCTGCAGTAGTGTATACTTACATTACTCTAGCTTTCACCATTTTAGTTTTGTGAAAAGCTTAGTAAAAGCAAGGGTAGCCTGTATGACTTCCACCAAAGATAAACTTGTTAGTGAAATGAATAAACTCTTGGATAGTTTTATTGAGAGGTGCTACCCTGTTAATATGCTAAGGACGATTTTTGATGAAGTAATTAGACACTGGAATAAAAAAGATAAACTTTTAGTTGTGGGTATGGAGGGTGAAACAACCATGGTTAACCAAACAACTACCTCTAATATGAATAAGCTTGACAGAGCTTTAGTGTTACAATATAATGATGGTGCTAGAGATGTTAGGAGTATTGTAGAGTAAAACTGGAGTATAGTAAGAACTAACACCTCCATTTTTAATACTGTAGGTGAAAGATCTAGTCTTGTGTATAAAATGTCCAGCTTTAAGCTGGATCGATTGAAAAATATATTTTATTTTGCACAAATACAAGTAATTTTTCTCTTTAATGGTTATGGAATTGTTTACATGATGTTTTCTAAAAACAACTTTTTTTTACCAAATTGGTGTGGATATATTTACTTATTTTGTAATTAATTATTTAATAAATTATTTGAACAATTTTTAAACTTTCAGTTTTTAAAACTGCTTTTAATCATTTTTGATTATTAATTTAGTGTGTAATTATTTTTCAAAAGGAATAAAATGAATTAAATGTAAGTAACTTCTGTTAGTCTACTAATTCTCAAGGTTAATTAATTTTTTTAAGAATTACTATTTTTTTTTTTTTTAATTTTTAACTCGTATTTTTGTTGTCACTTCTGTATTTAAGGGAAGTGATTAATGTAACATTTAGCTCTGATGAAGTTCCATGATGTAGTGGAAGTATGAAAGCACATAACTAGTTTCTTTGTGTTTTAATAAATCGAGTGTTTGAATAAGCTGTCTGTGCCATGTGTCTTCCTCAGTCAAGCACAGAGTTTTGGAAGTTGTAAGCCTTTATTTACGAACGACTCCTTTTCTTGTCTGTTTGCAATAAGATGTATGAAGTTAAAACTTTATGATGAAAGAAACTTTTGGTTAAGGGGAGGGAGGTATGGGTGACACTGGATACACATGAGGGAAAATGCAGCATATTTCAAAGGTTATAATTGTAAATGAAAAACAGAGAGCATTGAGGTATTGGGTCAACCTAAAGCCTGTCATTTTTTTGTAGCCTTGATAGGCACTTGGTGCAAGATTGTAACAAATGACTTTGTCAGTGTGGGAAGCAAGGACATACTACTTAAAATTGTAGGCCTCGGTGTAGAAAATGCAAATAATTTGAATATTTTTGATTTGACTCTTTTATACTAGAAAATGAAAGGTTAGAAAAAGGCAATATTTCAAAAGAAAGGCAATCTGTTGGTGATGCAACTGAAGATATTGGGGGAGAGAGTATTATGGGGATCGAAATGTAGAAGAAAATGTAACCAGTTTGGAGAAGGATGATGGGAATCTGGTTGAAAATATTTTACAAAGAGAAAATATTATGATGCAAGATAAAAATAGATATGCATCACTAGGAATTGAAGAAAGTCGAGGGAGAATTTGAGACAGGAGACAAACAAGAAAATGTTGATAAATCAGTTTGTGGGGGAGAGGAAAAATAAAAATAAAAACTGGAAGTAAAAAAGACACAGAAAAAAAGGAGAGGGATGACCTAGGAATATAAGCAATAAATGTAAAAAGCATTTGAAATAATAGTGGACGTGTAGTAGTTTCTGGATGGTGTTAAAAGGTAGGCATGGAGATTATATGTTTGCTAGATATGAGATATGTGATAGAAGAAAAAAATATTTGAGGCAATATGAAGATTAGTGGTATGTGATGTAAGCAAAAGGGAAAGATGTGCAAGGATAATTGTAGATCATAGTTCATCAATCTGTCCAATCCAACAGCTGGGTACTGAGCTGCTACTCGGATCCAATCCGTCAGTTAGCTAATGCTGTTGTGACTTGAGCTCCAGCAAATTTTGCTGTAATCCACTTTGTGCCTTCCCCTTCAGATCTCATTTGCTGCCGTAGTGACGGGATCTCGTTATCAGCTTCAGCTATAAGTGCTTGCTAATTTTCCTGCTTTCTCAGTATTTCAAAGCACAGTTGCTCATTAACATTTTATATATGTAGTTCTGATGATGTTTTTATTATATTTTTGGGACTTACCTACTTTATGCCACAGCTTCTTGACACTAAGGCATCTGTCTTGTATCTGTATTTTTCGTTATCTCTTCAGTTTTAGTAATATGTATAGACTTGTTTTTACAGGAAGGGTTAATCTTTCAGGTTGCTAGGATTTGTACTGCTTTTCCTGCTTTTTCTTTTCCTGTTCTACTGTAGTTGTTTTGGTTTACACTTTTTAGAGGGATAAGACTTTTAAAAACTGTACTAAATATGGGATTAAGCTTCCACCTCAAGACGCACATAATGTGTGAGTTATCTATTTAGGCCCAGAGCATGTCAGTGTTGCATGTTCTTTTTTCAAATGGTTTGTTCCTTGCTTCTTAGCTGATAGTAGAACTAAACTTATTGCGAAGGGTCTTTTATCTGCCTAGCAGGCAGAAATGTCTAACTAGAAAAGAGATAAGGATATGGAAGATGAGAAATGCAAAATCTGTGATCAAGCCTCTACTTGTTTCCCTAAGGTGCCAAGGAGATGATCCTCCCCCTCTTCGACAGCAAGACGAAAGTCTTCATTTTTGGAAACAACTGTAATTAGGGACAAGGTCACATCTAAATCTGTTAGTAGACAGTTATCTGAAAGATAATTATCCTGTTTTCTTTTTTCTAAGCCTCTCTCAACTTTTAACTTGAAGTTGATGCACTCATTTTGTAGCACGTCTGAAGCTGATTGGGAAGTAATGATTAGTGCCTTCTTGAATAAACAGATGGAACGGGGCATTATCTCATCCCCATCTTGTAGCAGGGCAGATTTAGTTGCTCCCCTTGCCTCTTTCATCCCTTTTCCCCTGTACCATTTTCTGCATTGGCACTTTTGGGGATTTTTTTTCACCTGAAACCAGTCACTTTGGTACTATCAACCCCCTCAGCTCCAGTGCTGATAATTTTTCATCCAACTCATTCCATCTTGTCTCCCTCTGTGTCAAGTGGGTCTTAGACCCACAAGCACAGGACAGAGTTCTCAGCACTGTGTGCAGAGACAACATGCTTGGAACCATTTTTGGTGTTGGGGTCCTCTGCATTCAAGCCTATGGTACTGATCTCTACCTCAAGGCCCTCTGAATCTCTTAGTGTCTGGGCTCCCTTCCTTGGCACCACCCACCTTCTCCTTGGCAGAGGAGAAGTCCATTCTGAAGAGTGGGCCTTTAATGCAGACAGATCCAGGTCTGCCTTCAAGGTTATGGAGTGGATGATAGTCTCCTCCCCTTCCAGGCTGTCAGCAGGACTTCCTTGGATACCAGCTCCAGTCCAAAATACCCCTTCTTCGTTTTTTCAATCTAATTATCATGACTCCAAGGCTCACTGCAGGGTTGTATCCTTCATGGATTTGCAGCAAGGGTGATATGATTTTTCCATGGACTCTCACCAGTCACAGACTGAAGCTCCGAAGAGGAGAACATTATAAAAGAAGCATATACACACCCCTTCAAAGTCTATCACTTCCGACACCAACTTAGATTAGAGAGAGGACTCCCTCTGGCAGGTGGCACATTTGGAAAAGCCCTTCCTGTGGACCATCTTATTGATTTGGTTAACAGGAGGACATGGTAGGAACATGGTGCAACAAAAGCAATTAACAAAGCCAGATAAAGTTTTTCTGGTCTAAAGATCCTGTCGTGTATTCTGTTGCAGCTACCACTAAGAAAGAACTTACACGAGTCATCCGCTGTCTGTAACTCCCCCCCACCAAAAACAAGGAGTCTAGGGCAATAGACAGAATAAGAAAGCACATCTGTACTTCAGACACCTTTGACCTGAGAGTATTAAATTATGTAATCCACATAAACAGATTCCAAAGGGACCTAGCCAAACAAGCTATGGATCTTTGGTTCATCCAATGACTCAGGAGTCCTCTAAGGATCTGAAGACCACAATAAATACCGTGCTAAACTTTATAAATCCCTCCGTTCGTCAGTATCACAGTGCAGCTAATGGAAAAGCAATGGTGATAGGCCCTATCCCTAACCCTTTGATGCTGTGCTTGGCTGTGCCTGTACAACTTTGCAGACAACATTAAGGTAACTTTTACTAATGCTCCATTTGAAGGTTATTCACTCTTAGGACATCAGTAAAGGAAAACTGAAAAAGTGTGAGCAAGACAGGAAGATGCTGTCTGTAGTGGAGTGAAATTTAGAACCCTTAGAGATCCAGCAGCAGGAATCAGAAGGGTTCCAAATCCTTGTGTCTCAGGAAATCGCATTATCAACTCTTTTATGTTCTCTCTGCTTTGGGTGGCCTGGCAGAGATAGCCCTTTTAATAGATGCTGACTACATGGTTGAAGGAGTCTGCAAAACTAGGTATTCAGAGAACTCTTCTCAGGAAGGCCAAACCAGTGCCCTGAAGGCTTGCCTGACTGACATTCTCTGGAGGCAGTCTGGAGCAATTACTTCATCTCTTAGCTGCATGGATGGCCATAGCATAAGTGGTTACAAGAAATCATATCCAGAGATTGTAGCCTATCATCTTTCCAGAGACCACTACAAAAGAAGTAGTCATTAGCAAATGTTCCACCCCACCAAATGTGAGCTACTTGTCAGGAATTGTCTATCCTCCTTCCAGGAGGTCCCACCAGAGATAGGGCCATGAAGTTGTTAAAGATTCATTTTGGTTCCAAAGAAGAACAAGGATCTTAGGCCAATCCATGACTGTAGTGACTAAAATCTGTACATAAGAAAGACCCAATTCATAATCGTCACAGTGTCATTTATTTTTTCCCTGACTCAAGGTAAATAACTGGATGTGCTCCATGAACTTGCAGGATGCCTACCTCCACATAAAAAAATGTAAAGAAATTCAGGAGGTTTCGGCACTTTTTGGTATAGGGCAATCTTTACCATTTCAGAGCTTTGCCTTTTGGTCTCCCCACAAACCCCTTCTTATACAAGGGATCTGCATGTTTCCATACTAAGACGACTGGCTTCTGGCTGGAACTACCAGAGTCCTTACTAATAGCCAGAAACTTCTTTTTACATGTCTGCCTATCCTTTGGTATCTCTGTAAACTTTCAGAAATAACAGCTGTAACCTTCACAACAAATTACTTATCAGATACTATCCAGACAAAGTGTCATGTCAGGTGTCTGTGCCACCAGAAAGGCAAATTGTTGTTCAGTTCTGTGTGATTTCTAAGCCAATATCGGAACCCTCCAGCCATACTTGCCCAAGAATTCTAGTCCTCATGGCAGTTCAAGTTTCATTGGTACACTATGCCGGATTTCACATGAGGATCTCTCTGTAGATGTTATCCACACAGTGATCCCAGTTGATACACCCTCTTTTAGCCACCATTCATTTAACGCTGTCATGCAGGACTCATTTAAACTGGTGGTTGATGCCTGCTCTCCTTCAGTCAGGAAGGCAGTTTGTTTCACCTACCCTGACAACAGTAGTAACCATAGATGTTTCCACTGTGGGTGTATGTGGGAGGGGGGATGCAATTTGAGTGGAGGATTATCCAAGGATTGTGCAATCAGTCGGAGGCCAGTCTTTATGTAAACATCCAGGAAGTGAGTGTGGTGGTCCTAGCATTGTAGGAGTTTCAGGACTTCTTGTCTGCAGGAGTGATAGCCATGCAGTTGGACACTTTGTCAGTAGTCTGGTACATTAACAAACAGGGAGGAACCAAATCTTATCTCCTTTGCAGAGAGGGCATGGGAGTATGTCAGTGGACATTGTATTCAGGTCATCATCTAGTGTCAGCTCACATTCCAGGGATATCCGTCTGGCTATTGTTAAGGCTCAGCATATCCATCCTAAAGCCTCACGAGTGGTCTCTCATCCCTTGTAAATGGCTCAACAGATTTTCAGTCACTAGAGCCAGCCTTCCTGTGACTTGTTCGCCTCTCCATACAATACCAAGTGCAGAAGCTACTTTGCTCACATTCTCCAAAATGACAGTCACTCAGAGACAACCTAGTTTGATGGTGGTCTTCAGTCTTCTTCATGCCTTTCCCCTTCTTCTTCTGATAACCATGTTTCTACAGAATTCATTAACCTGTAAATTTGAAATACTTCTCATTGCCTAATACTGGCATACACTGATTTGGTTTCCACTGTTCAGGCGTCATTGAGGAAGCCTCTTCTGGAGCCGCAACAATATCTTTCATCTCACCCTTTCATCCAGCCTAACCCAGAGCTTCACAACCTCAAAATGACCACATGGTTTCTCCACTTTCCATAGTGGCCTACATGGTTTCTCCACTTTCCCTAGTGGCCAGACATACCTCTTTCAAATTATGTATTCCACATATTGCCTGCCTCTCAGAAGTAGCCTATTAAAATGTTTTTTAAAAGTAAATGGAAATATTTCTCTTTTTGAGCCTGCATTCAAGGGTTTGACCCTTGTTCTACTTCTGTTGTAAAGGTTTTACATTTTTATCTTGTCCATTTCAAGCAGGTTCCAGTAATTCCACTACCAAAGTACAATTTGCTGCCATTTCCAATTACAACCCAGGTTATCAGAACACTATTCTGTCTTCTCACAAGCTGTGCAAGGCTTTCCTGAAAAGGGTATTTCTTTTTCACCCTCCCATTAAGGACCCTACCCCCCCTTGGGATTTACACCTAGTGCTAGAGACTGTTAAGTCACCATTCAAGCCAGCTTCATCTACAGATCTGAAGTACTTAGTTTGGAAGACACTTTTTCTGGTTACTATTACATCAGCCATGAGAAACTAAAAACTACATGCCTCATCTGTTAAGGCAAGATGTTCTTCATCTCACATTGCTGCAGTCCTTACACTTGGGTAGTCCGCTGTCCTCGGTCGGCCCGAATATCAAAGTATAAGGCTGACGTCGGTCAAGGCGCATTTGACTGACATCAGGACGTCAGGGTACAAATGCGCATGACCGACGTCATATCCTCAGTCTTTTTTGCCGCCAGAAGATTTGATTACTTTGATTAGGGGTTCTTTGCCCCCTCCTGATAAGAGACCTAGGGTGGAGCCTGAGCTAGGGAGTTTTGAGCAGGCTTCGGATGTTTCAGAGTCTTCGGCTGAAGACTTGCAGGAGTATTCTCCTTATTCTGATTCTGATGTGGATGATTCTACTCCTTCTGCTTCTCCACCTGAGGATTTTTCTTCATCATTTGGATTATGTGATAGCAGTGCTAAGATGCCTGGGGTATTCTGTGAACGAAATAAAGTCCAGTCTAGTACCCTCTCAGGACATGTGCTTTCTGGGTGTGAGACTGAATACAGCATCCCAGATGGCCTTTTTGACCCCGGACAAACAAAAGAATCTTTCCCTTTACTTTCATCTGTTGTCTCATCAGTCCAGGCTGACTGCAAGGACAGTCCTTCAAGCCTTGGGGTTCATGGCATCTTGTATTCTGGTGCTTCCCAATGCCAAACTGCATATGAGGAAGCTACAATGGTATCTCAAAAATGTATGGACACAGCACTGCCAGGATTTGGACACTGTCATTCAAATAATACCTTGCATTCAAAAGGAATTTTTGTGGTGGGCTCAGGAATGTCACCTAAACAAGGGACTCTCTGTGACCCGGCCAGAGGCGAGTCAGATTCTAACGACAGATGCCTCAGACAAAGCTTGGGAGCTCATCTGAATGGAAAGTGGATACAAGACAAGTGGCCTGCCAGACTACAACATCTACATATCAACTTGAAAGAGATGTTAGCAGTCCAGTTTGCATTAATAGCTTTCAAGGATTTACTTCTTCCAGGGCAGGTGTTGATTCTAACAGACAACACAACTGTCATGTGGTACATCAACAAGCAAGGGAACACATTCTTATCCCCTATGCAGGCAAGCAATGATTTTGTGGGAGACTGCTCTCAGTTTACAGCTAAATCTTCAGGCAAGGTTTCTGCCGGGAGCACAGAACTCCTTAGCAGATGTGTTGAGCAGACAAATTATGGATCCCCACGAGTGGAAATTGGATCCTCATGTATTTCAGAAATTGACAGTGTCATGGGGAACTCCAGACATAGATCTGTTCGCTTCTCCACTAAACCACCAGCTGCCAAAGTTTTGCACAAAAAGGTTTCATCCCACAGCTTGGAAAGTGGATGCTCTTTCTTTCAATTGGAGCAATCTTCATGTGTATGCCTTTCCGCCTCTGCCTGTCCTCCCAAAGGTACTACTAAAGGCCAGACAAGACAAGCCAAGGATGATTTTGATAGCTCCAGATTGGCCTCGACAGCATTGGTACCCATTACTGAGAAGCCTGGTAAGGAAACCTCCATGGCCTTTGCCTTCGATTCCACACCTGTTGTCTCAGGAGGACAGTCATTTGCTCAATGTCAAGCTTCACTCTCTGCACCTAACAGCCTGGCATATTCTGTCTTGAACCATAGTGGGCCTCCACTTCCACAGCAAGTTTTGAATGTTATTTTGGAAGCTAGAAGGCCTAGTACAAGGAAAGGGTATGCAGATAAATGGAAGAGATTTTTATTTTGGAGTGCAGCAAAGGATTTTGATGTTTCTGAGCCTAATTTGAGTGTGGCTCTTCAATATCTTACTGAGTTACTGGACAAAGGTTTGTCCTTCTCTTCTATTAAGGTTCATGCTGCAGCAATTTCGGCTCACTATGATTGTGACCCACCATTGTTTTCTCATCCTTTGTTCAAGCAATTTCTTAGAGGGGCAAAGAATATAAGACCCCCACGAAGAGCTCCTACTCCTGCTTGGGATCTCAATTTTGTGTTGGAGAAACTCACTCTACAACCTTTTGAGCCTGCAGCTACTGCTGAATTGAAATATTTATCATGGAAGACTGCTTTTTTGTTGGCTATTACCTCTGCAAGAAGGGTTTCTGAGTTGCAGGCCCTTATGGCGGTTGAGCCTTTCTTAATTTTCCATAAGGATAGGGTATCTTTACGTACTAATCCTTCCTTTATGCCTAAAGTGGTTTCTAGTGTGGCTTTAAACCAAACTATTCATTTGCCAACTTTTATGCAAACCCCCAAAATAAAGGGGAAAAGATTTTGCACACTTTAGATGTACACAGGCAGTTGCGGTATTATTTGGACAGAACTAAAGGGTTCAGGCAGTCTCAGCAGTTATTTGTTTCTTTTGCTTTGAGTTCTCAGGGCAAGCCTGTGTCAAAACAAACTATTTCTAAGTGGATTGGGTTTTGCATTGCTTTCTGTTATTCCCATCATGGCAAGGAAATTCCAGCTGGGATTAGGCCTCATTCCACTAGGGCTACTGCCACTGACAGCTTTTTGAGGGGTGGCAACTAAGGATATTTTGGAGGCAGCTACTTGGAGTTCAGTGCATACTTTCTCTAGGCATTATCACCTACCACTTTACTCTAAATCCAGGGCTGGTTTTGCCACTGCTGTTTTGCAGGGCATTTTGGCAGCTCCTGCTTCCTTATAGTTTGGCCATCCTCCCTTACCTCTGCTTTGGGATTCTACCCAAGTGTAAGGACTGCAGCAATGTGAGATGAAGAACATAGTACAGTTTTGTACCTACCATAAATGTAGATGTTCAAGATCCACATTGCTGCAGTCCAATTTACCCTCCCTCCTTCCCTCTGTAGTTAGAGGCGGTTGTGTGGGTTGGGTTGTAAATAGGGTGTATATTGTATATATTGTACATATTTTTAGTGCTAGGATGGTTGGTTGTTGGTTTGCTGTCTTTTGGTTTTGGCCTTTATTTCTAGGGTCTTCTGACATCTGGGGCAAGAAAAGACTGAGGATATGACGTCGGTCATGCGCATTTGTACCCTGACGTCCTGATGTCAGTCAAATGCGCCTTGACCGACGTCAGCCTTATACTTTGATATTCGGGCCGACCGAGGACAGCGGACTACCCAAGTGTAAGGACTGCAGCAATGTGGATCTTCGAACATCTACATTTATGGTAGGTACAAAACTGTACTTTTCCTTTATTCCTGAGATGGCTTCTGAGAATAATATCAGTCCATCTATTAATCTTCCAGTACAGTTTCTAAACTATTCCAATAAAGGGGAGGTATCTCCTACTCACCCTAGATGTGCACAGACAACTTTGATGTTATATACAGAGAAGCAAGCATTTCAGAAAAAGCAACCAGCTGTTTATATCTTCCCTCCTAACAGACTGGTATCAATAGATGCTAAGTAAACCTTGTCCAGATGGGTATCCAATTGCATTTTATTTGTCTATTCTGCAAACAGCAAGACAATAGCTTTAAAATCTAAGGCTCATTCAACAAGATCCATGGCAAATTCCACAACTTTTTTTCTGGAACTCTTCCACTGATGACATTTATGCTGCAGCTACTTGGTCTACACTGCACACCTTTTCCAAGCAGTATAAGTTAGACATTATTTCTTGAACCAGAGCTGTATTTGGGGCTTCAGTTCTCAAAAGTGTCTTATGATTCCACCTGAGAAAGCAGGTACCTTGGGATTCTGTCCCAACTGTTGGATCGAACAGACTGATGAAGTAGAATATAGATGTTACATAACTTACTAGGATGCCCTATCCAAGTCAGTCGGATGCGACATCCCTCCCACCATCTAAGCTCTGACACTTGCATGTTCTTTGGCTATTTTTGCTGCTGTTCTGCAGCATGTAGTTTCTATGCAGCAAATTATGGATTGTGAAATAAAAAAAAATCTGAAAATGTTAAGAAATCTGTAGAAAAGGAAATTACTATGAGAGGAATGAAAGAAATTATAAAAAGGAAGAAAAAATGAACACCGGGAGTAGATGGATTATGTTAGGTATATTATAATGAGGTGAATAGATATGAAATTAATGTTCTTTAAATATTAAATGAATAGACCTTGAAAGGAATAACAAACAAATGGATTTATGATGTAGTAATTAAGTTTATATGGAAAAAAATGAAACAAAAGATATAAAAAATGGTGACCAATAACACATTGGAAAATACAAATTATAAAATCTTTATGATGACAGTAGAAAAAGGATGCACAAGACTTTAGTTGAAGTTATAGGAAAGGGGATGCAAAATCAAGGAGAGAGAGGTGATTGGGAGTGTTAATAAATTAAGAGATATGGTTTTGAAAGAAAATAATGAGAATAATGGCATGATGCAACAAAGGCTTTTGACAAGATTAGTCAGAAAGTGATGAGGATGGGGGCGTGGCTAGCATGGTCATGCTGTAGCAGCAGATTTCACAAGCTCCACTAAGGAAAATATATCTTCACTGGAAGTTTGTTTCATATCAAGAAAAAGTGGGTTTATTTTTGCAGAATTTGATAGTATTCAACATTCTCTTCAGGAATATCTACTTATAAATCAAAATTGGTTATAATTTCCAGTCAAAACATTCATCTGAACAAATACTTAACTTCTGGGAGATTTTCAACATGAGTTATACTAAGGCAAACAACCGAGATTCCAGTATAAAAAAGGAACTACAGACTTTGATAACAACTATTCAAGACCTCACAACTAAGATTGCTATAATTGACTGTAAAATAGACAACTTTAAAGAAAAAAACTACCAAGCAGATGAATATGCTTCATGAGGATTTAAAACAGCAAAAATTTCGAATTACTAATATTGAGGAATCATTAACAGACTTTGATGGAAGATTGCTAGAAAATGAATAACATACAATTTTTGCTTAAACAAAATACTTCATTACAACATAAACTGGATGATCTAGAGAATAGATCACGTCAGAATAATGTAAGGATTTTTGGTCTTCAGGAAAATATAGAAGGAAACAATATGTCAAGTTTCCTTAACTCATGGCTGCCAAAATTTCTAGAGTTACCAGAGGCTTTATCTTTTGGTATAGAGAGAGCACATTGGTCTCTCACATCAGGAAACAGTACCAACAGGAAACAACCTAGATCTGTCATAGTAAAATTCCTATCCTCTTCAGATAAATGACTTAATTCTAAAAACAGCCAGGGCAAAATCACCTTTAAAATACAATGACTCTATCATTTGCTTCGATAATGACTATTCAACAATGGTAATTACTAAAAGAAAGTTTTTTTTTACCTCTAATTAAAGAACTGAAATAGATACAGATTAAGACTCATCTCTTGTTTCCATTAAGGCTGAAGATTTTTCTTCCTGATGGACCTTCATTGTTTGAGGATCTTGATTCTGCTGTGACATATGTTAAAAACCACAAATTACTGGAAAAAATAGAAGAAATGGAGTGGGCTAACCCCTCTCTTAAAATAATGGCTCCTAAAACTACATGGAAATCTACTGAAAAACAAAAGAGACTAAAGAATAAATGAGAAATGCAGACTATTTATAAAACAAACTATTATTGTGGACTATGCTTTTATTAACAAGTCCGTTTTGATATGTTATAAATACAAGGTAAGATTTACACTGCTTTTCATATGTTGCATATATGTAATGTTTCATTCATAACTTAATTTGGTGTAATATAACATACTTAATATACCATCAGTATATTTATCATTAACACTTGAAGTATTCATTTTATATAAGCAAGCATACCATATAAAATGCATTACCTCAGTTTCTGCTTCATAGTATAAGATACTATTTAGCTGTATATTACACTTTAATTTCACACAACTGTAATATATACAGTTATAAATATTTAATATTCTATGTAAGATAAAATGAAGGGATACATTGGAAAATATAAAGTAAGGAGGGATGGAGGGGAGGGAGAGAAAAGAAGAAAAGTTTTATATATATATATATATATATATATATATATATACACACACACACACACATAATTTCTTGTATATATAGCATAGTATACATAAGTCTCTCTAAACTCAAAGTAATAACAATGCATAACATACTCAAAGCCTCCTTCTCTCTTCTAGTTGCACTTTAAGTAATAGAGAATAACATATTCTTATAACAGTTTCTTTCTCACTTCTAATCATACAGTACTGGTCAGCATTGAGCATAAACTGTGTTACACCCTCAGAGTAGAACAAGAATTCACAATGTAATTATTAAATATGTACATGATATACATTTGTTCAGGATAGGTAAATATTGGGAAGGTAGTGTAGTATCTGTGGGTTTAAATACCAATGCATACATTAGCTCTGAAAAGCTGGGAGATGTTATATGTGTTTCTATTACAATACTTATTTATATATTAATCTAAACTCTAGGGAATATATATAGAGTTAAAAATAAACAGTGCTTTTAAATGACGAAATAGAGCAGTAGGAAAAGTTAAATCATTACTTTGATGCCTTGTTTGAAAACTTTTTTTTTTTTTTTTTTTTTATGACAGTTTTGCAGTTTCTAGTATGGGTAACAGATATATGCTGATTCACATGTATAAAACATTTTTTTACTGAAAATAAGGGAGACAACTTTGAACATTCTCCTTACCTTGTGCAGTTCTCTCACGAGCTAATTATTCATTTGGAAAAGTTTCTACAGTTTGTGGAATCATCTCTTCTCTCTCTCAACTCCCCCGACGAAGTGAAGCAGCTGGATGAAGTCATCACCGTGCGATGAACATTTCCAGAAAGTGCAGAACTGTATTTTGACTGTAGCTTGGTTTAACAGTCTTTTTTGTTTTAAATCAATTGTTATTTACTTAAAATGATCATTTATATGGTCGATGACAAGATTACATATTACAATAACATAATATCTTCATCATTTGTGACTTGAAGAAAGGATTACAGAACAGATAACGGAAGAAAATGTAGAAAGAAAAGAGGTGAGAGAGGAGATGGTTATGAGAGAACTTTGTGAATTGTAAATATCTATGTGCTTTATTCTTAGGCCCTACAAGTGTAAATACTGATGGTAACATTCATTTTTTTAAATGTGTGTGTGTGTGTGTGTGTGTGTGTGTGTATATATATATATATATATATATATATATATATATATATATAATGTATATGTTTGTATGTATGTGCGTATATGTATATATATATATATATATATATATATATATATATATATATATATATATATATATGTATATGTATAAAATATATATATTTTCTCTCCCTCATCTTTTTTTTTTTGAATTATCACTGCATACTATGATTATGGTTACCATACTCAAAGTTAATATCTACACAAATTCATGCAGTCTTTATATTTAAGTGTCATAAGTAAGGTTATGCATATAATTTCAGAATGTTTGTTTGCATAGCAAAGAATTGAATAACAAAAGTGGTATACTAAAAAGAACTTTGCAAATAGATATCTTATTCTGCCACTAGTGAAAGCAGTTGTATATACACATGGTTATAGTGAGTACATCCCATTTGGGGGTGATACAATGTTTATTTAAATGACATACTGTTTATAATTACACCTACATCTTCTAAATAGTAATTCTAAATGTAACTATTCACACGGGATCCTAACTACATGTTAGCCTTGTTTTACTTTTTGTTTCTCTCTCTGTCTCTCTTTTCTCTCTCTTCCCTCTCGTGTTCATGTATATAAGTTAAATAAAGGGAAGAGATATAATGAGAGTTACAAACATGTTAATACAAAATAGAATTACGATCTAAACAAACCATGGTTTGAACAATAACGTTGTGTCCTGGATAACGTATTATATCTGATAACCTAATAGAAATGTTGTTTATACACCCAACCTCTGTTATCTGTGTTAATAGTAAGACAGTGGGCTAAATTACTTAGTCCTTTTAAACAATCTGTTAGACATTTGCCTTATTTTGGAATGTAAATCATACCTTGAATCTATTAGGTTACATAGGTTTCTTATTAGATATGGTTTCTATGAATGTATAAACCTTCCAGATAACGCTATATTAGGACAATTAATGATTTCATTAGAATTTGGTTATCTTAATGTTTCTAACTTAAAGTATATAAAGTATGTTATTAGTGGAGTTTGTACTCTGTTGTTACAGTTTAGGGGTTGATCACAGTGACAGATGTCATTGGGATTAGGAGGTTATAACTCCAGGTGGAGAGCATTGGGGTGTTTGTTTTTTATCTAGTGTATGTAATAATTTTTTTTAAAAAGAGTTTTTTGACATCCAGAGTAGCTTATTTACAGAAAATATAGCGAATAAAGCTCAAGGAATACATTTTTTTCCTAAAGACATGAGAGTTAATATTTATACTAGGAACAAATTCACTTTTTTGTGGAAATTTTCACATTATACATATGATATTGATATGTTACTAACACATCTTTCAGGTACAATTACATAATATGACTATGTTGAAAGGTATGTCACTTAGCATAAATGGTTTGAACAACCCGTATAAAAGAAGTAATTTGTTTAAATATCTAGCTTTTCATAAACCTAATATAGTATTCTTACAAGAAACCCATTTAACAAAAGATACTATTAAATTTCTAGATCCAAATAAATACACAAATATAGTAAGCTCAGAATGTACGAAAAAAAAGAGGTGTAGCAATATTGTGGAACAAAACATTTCCATTACCCAGAGTAATCAAAACATACCAAGACAATAAAGGTTTGCTTTGCTTGTCTGTAATTGAGATGGGTGAGAAACTATATACATTAATAAACAACTATTGGTTACCTGGTATTGGTACTAATACTATTAGACACATATTGAATCAAATAGTTTCACTATCTGAGGGACATATCATTATGTCAGGTGACTACAACTGTATCTTAGATACAACCACTTCAGGAAAAAGAAAAATTACCGCACAAGATAAACAACTTATAAATTTCATAGACTTATACCTACTCAAAGACATACATCATTTTGTGGATCATAATTCATTACAATACACGTTCTATTCTAATAGATACAAAACATATTCTAGAATTGATGGAATATTTCTTTCTACACAGATAATGAATAACCTGACCAATAGCAAAATAATATCCTGCCCAGTCTCAGACCATAATACTATCATATTTGAACTTAATATTAATAACACCCATAGTGTCCAAATTAAAAGGATTCCAGCATATCTCACACAATTTAAGGATTTTCAATTATTCATAACAGAAGAGACACAAAACTTCATTAATATGAACTCAGCATCAGACACACATGATATATTTATTTGGGATGCCCTAAAAGCATATTTGTATGGACAAATAAACAAATGGTTTCATAATAAGATGAAAATTTGGGATAAAGATATAAGAATGATACAGGATAAACTGGACTCACTATACACAAAGACAACGTGTCTTCAAAGAATATAAGGGATAAGATAAACAAACTAAATGAAAAATATAGATCTATCCTACATCATAAAACAACACTAGAAAAATATAGGTTTCTTGCTTATTTTGTAAATCCTAAGCATCTATCAAACCTTAAGAATAAGACCAAAAGATTAAATAAATATAATTATATTAAAGAAATACATTCTGCAAAAAAGAAAAGAGAAGTACATAGTATGCAAGATAAATTAGAAGAGTTTAGATGTCACTTTGATGAAATTAATCAATCCACACAACAAATTCAAACACAAGATAACATAAGAGATTATATTAACAAGAATATATATATATAATAAACTAAACAAACAAATTGAAGTTATTGATAAACAAATTACTTTATCAGATATACAAAGTCAAGTAAGTAAGCTTAAATTAAACAAAGCTCCAGGTAACGATGGAATTATTCCTGAAATATATAAGATAATGTCCAAAATGGCTATTTTCTTACTAAACAAAGTATATAATTCGGCCCAAAGTGATAATATTACACTCCCTCCTGGAAATATACATTTATATCCCCTATTTTAAAATCAAATGAAGACACAAAATTCTGTTCTTCATACAGACCAATACCTTTACTGAATATCGATTATAAGATGTTTATGAATATATTCTCAAAAAGATTGAAGAAATTCTTACCCCACTTAATAGACGAAGTCCAGACAGGATTTATAACTAACAGAAGTACTTTTGATAATATAAAACGAACCCTAGCTATTATAGACTTCTCACAAAGGAAGAAAAAGAACTTATCATTAATTAGTCTTGATATTAATGCGGCCTTTAATTCTGTTAACTGGATCTATCTATTTACTCTTTTGGAATGCTTACATTTTTCACATAATTTTATTAATCTTCTAAAACATTTATATGACGAAACCTATGCATATATCAAAATAGGGTCATATATTTCCAATAAAATCTCTATTACAAAAAGCACCAAACAAGGATGTCCTCTTTCTCCTCTACTATTTACTTTGATCATGGAACTCTGGGCAAATGAAATAAGAAACAATAAAGAAATAGAGGGTTTGGAAATGGATAAAGACAATATAGCCAAAATCCAGTTGTTTGCGGATGATGTTCTTATCACCGCAAAAGGAAATGACTCCTCATTCATGTCATTATATGAATCAATTAAAACGTTACAGATTATGTCCGGTCTATCATTCAATGACAATAAAACATAAATTCTACCCATATATCCTAATAATAAAACAATTTAAAAAAGGATAATAGAAAATAATACGTATCGCATTGCTAATGCAGATCAAATCACATATCTTGAAATCATTCTTGCCAAAGACATTAAATCAATAATTCCATTAAACTATAACAAATGTTTACAAAATATCCAAGAATTATTTTCAAAGTGGAATACAATAATATTTACTACTGAAGAAAGACTAACCATTATAAAAATGATAATTCTACCTAAAATCTTATACATAATACAATCCATTCAAATTCTACCCTCAAAAAGGTTTATAAATAAACTAAACACTTTAATACCAAGATTCTTCTGGTCACAAAAAAAACAAAGAATTACTATTAATCAACATACTAACAGTTGGAAGAATGGTGGAATATTTTTCCCAGATCTAAATCTCTATTCGATTTCCACTATAATCAGATCAATTTCTCAGCTCTTAGATATAACCTATTTAGCTAAATGGAAATCTTTATGGGAAGTATCAGCCATGGAACTTATAATGAGACCAACATCATATCAACTAGAATTCATAAACACACCTTTTATATGGATCTCAAAAGAATATTTTATCACACATACTAATCCTAATCATACTGCCAGTTACATACATAATATTATAATTAACTTTAGAAACTTTATATATAAACATGTTAAATATAAAGACTACTTTTTTATTTCCTATAGCATATACACAAGAGACTTTTGTTACCTCAGATATTAACATTTCTCAACTGAAAAACAATTAACTCAAATACTGGTTCCAGCTAACTTATGAATACAAGACTAGTTCAATGGATCATATTATACAGGAATATAAACTTAATAATTCCTCATGGCTAGATATGCAAACACTTATACTATATCTTGATAATAAGCTAAAACTAGCTTCATCAACTAGCAAACATGACACCAGTATATTATTACAATTTCTTCAATCAACATTATTACACCAGCATAAATATTCAGGTAGTCTCTCCTTTATTTATAGACTTTTAAGAGAAGGTTCATAGGTTCATACTAGGTTATCTGCCCTAGGGCATTTATAAGCCTAGCCAGAGTGTGTGTGGCTTTCGCCACCCCTTGGAATGAGAATACTATGCCCATTTAGGGTTTAGTTTACTGTGCCTCTGTCTAGTAGTGACACAGAGATGACCCCCCGGGATAAACCTACGAACTCCCATCCACTTGTCAAGATTTCTCTTGAAGAGAGTCAGTGAGGTGCTGTGCCTAACATGGACTGGGATTCTGTTCCAGAGTGTAGGGAGCCTCTGGCTTATGAATCTGCCCCTCCAGCACGTCCTATTTATTTCTGTGTTTAGGTTCAAATCTCTTGCTCTCGTGGCTCTGGTGGATTTGGATTTTCTGAGGTGGAGCATGTCCATTAATTCCGGATTGGACATGGCCTTGTACGTCAGGCATAGATCGCCTCTGAGTAGGCGGTATGCGACTGAATAGAGCTGGAGTTTCTTCAGCCGGGCAGCATATGACATATGTTTGAGACCCTTGATCCTCTTGGTGAGGTACTTTTGGGGTCTTTCTAACTGCTGCAGTTGTCGGGTAAGGTACATCCCAAATGGGGCATTGTACTCAATTATGGGCCTGATAAAGGAAGAGTATAGGGGCACAATGACCTCTCTTGATCTAGATGTGAATCCTTTCATGATAAGGTGGGTAATATAGAAGGTCTTCCTAACCACCTTGGCGATGTGAGTGTCAAATGAGAGGTTACTGTCAACTTGGGTCCCTAGGTCCCTGATTACTTCTTCTGTACTTAATGGATTACCACCTATGTGGTAATTTGTGGGTACTTTGTTTATCTCAAAGGGTATGACTATACATTTTTTGGCGTTCGGTTTAAGGCCATGGCTCTGGCACCAGTTATCCGTTTCTATGAGGCCTTCCTGAAGGAAGCCTGTGTCCGCTGGAATATCAATTATGGCGCCCAGTTTGCAGTCATCTGCGAACTTTGTCAGCCACAATCCTCATATGTTTGCTTGCACCTCGGAAAAATAAATGCCGAACAAGAGGGGTCGCAGTACCAAGCCCTGTGGGACACCGCTTGTGACTGGCTTAGAGTCTGACATGGCTCCAGCAATTCTGACCTTGTGGGTTCTGTCCTTGAGCCAGTTTGCAACCCATCTTATGACATATGGGTTTACATTTAAGCTGGTGAGCTTGTCTATGATGCCCAAGTGGGGTATTGTGTCGAAGGCTTTTGCAAGATCAAGGTAGGCTCTGTGAACTGCCTTACCCTCATCAATGGCCTTAGTGACTGTTTCAAAAAAGTCGACCAGGTTCAAAAGATAGGATCTGCCCTTGACAAAGCTGAATTGGGTAGGATCCAGTGTCTGTAGGTCCCCAATGTCTTTGAGTTCCATAATGATTCTCTCCATAGCTTTACAGACCAGGCTCGTCAGGCTTATGGGGCGGTAATTTCCAGGGTCCATAGAAGCACCTCCTTTGTGGAGTGGGACCACTGTTGCTGTATGCCATTCTTTGGGTACATATCCTGTAGTAAGGCTAAAATTAAACAGCAGCCTTATGTGTGGGTTTAGTTCTTCTTGGAGTTCATGTAGCACGCAACCCGGGACACCGTCTGGTCCCATTGAGGCTGTGTTTTTAGCTTTGGAGAGGGCAGCTCTCACCTGGGCATCTGAGATGTCAGGGAGGCTACACTCTGCTGGGATATATATTTCTCCTTTTGGTGGGGGGGGGGGGATTTGCACTGAACCTGTCTGCCAGTATGTTGGCAATGTCTGTGGGTTCAGTGTATTTTTTGTCATTTTGGGCTAACTCTGAGCATATCTGGGAGTTTCCACCCAGGTTTCTAACATAACTAAAGAAGGCCTTGTGATTGTCTTTAGTGTCTTTTGCGATTTTTCTCTCAAAGTTGGCCTTGGATGATTTTATGAGTGATCGTAGTTTTTTTGCTAGTACTGATCAGAGATGCCTTCCCTTTTGGGGATTTTGCTTTGTCATGTAGTAGCTTCCTCCTCCTGTTGTAAAGCTTGTTAATGGCTGGGGTCCACCAGACAGGACGCCTGCCTTTGGGGGAATGGGTCTTGGTTTTATTTGGGATTGCATGATCCATGCATTATTGAAGGTGTCCATAGAAAGCATTTATAAAGGATTCAGCGGTGTGGGCTGTGGTTTCCACTGGTCCAGGGGCCTTGAAGGATACCACTTCAGTCTTAAGAAGTGTGAAGTCAGCTTTTGAGAAATTCTTCACTGTGGTCTTTTGTGCTGGGGGTGGGGGCGGAATGTGGATTTCCAGTGAGATTAATTTATGGTCTGATCTCACCAATGAGGGGTATACTTCCAGTGTGGAGCATTGTGTCCCCATGTTTGTGATGATCAGGTCTAGTATATTATCTCCTCTTGTGGGAGTGGTGACTAGTTGTTCCATCGCATTTGAGTTTATGAATTCTAGGAACCTTTGGGCTAGGGTGTTGGGGTTTGAGTAATGCTCCCAGTCTATGTTTGGGTAGTTGAAGTCTCCCAATATGATTGTATTTGGAGAGACATTCATACTCTCCAGTGTCTTCAGGAAGGCTGATTCAGGTTCCTGAGTTTGAGGGTGGTCTGTAGCATGCTACAAACTGTAGGGCAGTTTTGCCTACGGTTAGTTGCACATGGATGGTCTCCGATGCTTCGTGCGTTGCCACTAACCTGGAGGTGTGGGTATCTTTGATGAATATGGATACTCCCCCTTCTTTTGTGGTTTGGTCCAAGTTTTGGGGCCGAAAAGCATGATATGAGGTGTAACCTGGTAGTGCTGGGGTGCTCTCAGGAGCCTTGAACCAGGTTTCAGTCACTGCACAGACATCGATGTTCTCCATACTGAGGAGGGCTTCGAGAGCATGCATCTTGAGGTTTAGACTTCTGACATTGAGTAACACTACTCTTATTTTCTTATCCCTTGTGATACCTATGGAGGTGGGTTTGTCTTTTGAGCCTTGCCTAAAAAAGGCACTATGGGGGTGGCAAGAGCCTTGGCCAGTATCCGGAAACCCAGGGGTGACGGGTGCAAGCCGTCCCTTGCGAAGCAGCGTGGCTTGTCAAGCATGTCATCCCAAGCAGACAGACATTGGATCCCCTTAGAATGACACCAGTAATTGAACCAATTGTTAAAGCTGATCATTTTGTCTTTGTACTGTGGCATCATTCTTGCTTAGGGTAAGATGCTGCTCAGGGTCAGGGTCATACCAGCCTGGGCTACATAATCAGAGAGCTTCTCTGTCTCTTTTCATGTAGTCCAGGGAGGTACGTCTCAGGTCATTCACACCAGCATGGACAATGACCGAGTCATATTTGTACTTGCTTTGGAGTGAATTGAGTGCTTGTGTTATGTGTCTGATTCTAGCGCCCAACAGGCAGCTTACTGTAACTATTTCCTTGTTTAGTCTGGTGAGCGGGACGTCAGTGTGCCTGACTATGGAGTCACGTATTACAAGTGTATCAGGCATGTTGTTTGGCCTTAAGGGCTGTGACTGTTTGGCACACTGACTTTGTGAACTATGTGTTGCATGTGCTATGTTTTGAGGTAGTGGTTGCTTGGATGTCTGCTTTGGAGGCCTCTGTTGTTTTGGTAGATTTTTAATTAGAGCCTCCGAGTATGGTTTTGTGTGTTTATGTGTTTGGTTTGCAGTTATGATAGGTCTATGTGAGACTGGGTTTGTGGTGTGTGTGGTTACCTTCTCCTCCTGACTGGTTTTGCCAGTACTGAGTTGAGAGAGCTCAGCCTCCAGTTTGGCTATATAGTTGCATCTCTCACATATATTTGTATTTGTTGGGAGGAGGAGAGGGTTGTCTGTGTACATGAGGCAGTTGTAACATTGCCTCAAGACTCCCAGATTCACCAGTTGAACTGGAGAGGGCGCCAGTAATTGACCCTTCGACATGCTAGAATAGTGTAAGGGATTGCTGTGTAACTGAGTCAGAAAGGACCTATAGGGAAATGGGTACTCAAGGTGATTGTAGGCAGATGTAGTGCTTTCTTTTTGTTTAAGAGTGCTTTACCTGTGTATAAATGCTTTAGGAGCAAGTGCTGGGCTTTTCAGATAGAGAATAGACTGTTTAGATTGAAAGTAGAGCAATACTAAGGGAAAAACTGAAGAGCAGACTTAGCGGAGCCAGAAATAGTTTAAACTTGATTAACAGGTGCTGCCCGATGCTGCACTATGCGCAACTTCGCGCAAAAGCGGGCTTTATAGCAGGGGGTTAGAAAGAGCTAGGAAATGGCCCAAAACGGCCAATAAACTACAAGTTTCTCGGCTGGAACCACTCCTTTAGGGACAAATAGGCTGCTCAGTGCTCCCCACTCCCACTGGTGAACAAAGAAGCTTCCTCCTATCCAAATAAGGATATGGACAACACAGGAACTATGACACAGCCCAGAGATCAGCAAAATCTGAAGACTGGACTATTCTAGTTCAGTAAAGGTGGGAAAACAAGGATTTTTGGGGGGTTTTTTGCTTTTTTTTTATAAACAGACAAAAAAAGATACAGTAACAAACAGTAAATGCTTTAAATTGGCTAGCGCACTTGAGTGTGTAGCCTACCAGTTAAATTAAGCAAAAACAAACTTTTTAAAGTGCAAAATAGTTCAGAAGCAAACAGAAATACAGTAAATCAACTTGCAGAGCTAGTTAAGTAATAAAATACGCTTTTAGGCGAAATACAGTCGAAATACAGCAGTCGAAAAATAGAAAGCCAGAAAAATACTTATAAATCAAAGGAAAGTCACTCTTCCACTCTCTGCTGCTTGTAGAACTCTGCAGGACACTATGAGGAGCTGTGCTGAGTCGTATACAAGCGCAAAAGCGTGCTAAAGCGGGCTTTATAGCAGGGAGTTAGAAAGAGCTAGGAAATGGCCCAAAACGGCCAATAAACTACAAGTTTCTGGGCTGGAACCACTCCTTTAGGGACAAATAGGCTGCTCAATGCTCCCCACTCCCACTGGTGAACAAAGAAGCTTCCTCCTATCCAAATAAGGATATGGACAACACAGGAACTATGACACAGCCCAGAGATCAGCAAAATCTGAAGACTGGACTATTCTAGTTCAGTAAAGGCGGGAAAACAAGGATATTTGTTTTGTTTTTTTTTGCTTTTTTTTTTTACAAACAGACAAAAAAAGATACAGTAACAAACAGTAAATGCTTTAAATTGGCTAGCGCACTTGAGTGTGTAGCCTACCAGTTAAATTAAGCAAAAACAAACTAGTGCAAAATAGTTCAGAAGCAAACAAATACAGTAAATTAACTTGCAGAGCTAGTTAAGAAAAAATATTTTCTTGCACACACAACCACTGGAGTTATTATAGTTTAATTACTCATAATTCCCCAAGTGAGCAAGATAAGGTTAATATCCTACAATCAGCTGGGAAAACATAATTTTCTCTGAAATAGAAGATTTACACATGGAGATTCATGAATAGATCCTTTTATACACCACAAATAATGGACAAAATTAATAAAAAACAAAACATCTGTAATAGATGCAACATTAATGTAGATATTAACTGGGCACATATGTTTTTGACTGTCCAACCTTAAATATATTTTGGAGTAAAGTAAATGACTTTTTACAAGCACTGTTTTCAGACTTCATATTGAATAAATCATTAATCATATTTAATACACCTGTTCCACAATGTGTTAGGAAAACCAGATACTCATTACTATGGACTATATTGGCAGTGCCTAGAAAGACATAACAAAAATTGGATTTCAAAACATCCTTCTACATTCTCTGAGTTTACTAATTTATTAAAAGAAGTCAGTCATATACAGATAAGAACCATAACGTCTAGAACTTTTAGAAAGACATATTAATATCATTTATGGGTCAACTTACAAAATATGTTGGAAAAAAATATCATTTTGCATAAAGGTAATTGACTTTCCTTGTCATTCATGAGAACAGGTTACAAAAGGAAGGTTATAGTGTATGTTACTGTATAAATACTGGATGTCTATGTACATACTTTAGTTTGTTTCCTTTGTTATTCATATTTAAATGCTTTAAATATGTTATTAATTTGTAAATCTATAATGTAAATTATATATGTGTATGTGATTGTTTTCATTATAATCAAAATCAATAAAACTGTTTAAAAAGAAAAGAAAGTGATGAGGATGATTTTAGAAACGGGATGAGAGAAAACCATTTGAAATCTATAAATATATGCAATGAAATGCAATGGGTTAAAGCTAAGGTAAACTGATAAATGTGAGGAAAGATAAATTAGGAGAGGAGTTAAGCAGTGATATTCATTAAGTATGTATCCATTAGCACTGATGATGAATGCAACAATTTAAATATATATTTGTGAAGTTGAAGCAAAATGTGAGACGGGAAAAGGAGTTATAATACCAATTTGTCTGCCATATGCAGAGGATCTAGAGATTTTAGCAAAAAATAAGATATGGATAAGGGAAGTGGTGGTATGAGTCGAAGAATTAAGGAAAGCAAGGTTTCCGTTTAATAAGACTAAAAGCAAAGGGCTTACTGAAACTAAGAAAGTAAATGGAATATGTTATACTAGTAAAGAAGCAACTGTATTAGGAGTGATATTGGTGAGTATGAAAATGTAATGGGACAATGGAAAGTAATTGTTGAAGAAATAAAAAATGCTAAAAAGTTTTACTCTGTCATTTAACAAAATAGTATACATGTTACATGCATACTGTATTTAAAGGGGTGTACATGTTTCCAGCTAAAGTGGAGAAGGGGATGTTAGAATTATTTAATCTTATTTTGGTGTTCAGTGTTGTACCCCCCCCCCCCTTCACTGGATTTACAATAAAAAAGAAGAAATTAGATTTAGATTTGAATCTAAAAAAAAATCCTATAGCACACTTAACATTAATGCATTTTCTTTGTTATAAAGAAGGTGAGAGGGTGTTGCAAATGATAGGGAACATGTTATATGTAAGATATTAAGAAGTATGTAAATATAAATGAGGGAAAAATAGTACTAAACAAGAAAAAAAGGTGAAAAGAAATATATGAAAATAAAATTATGGAAGGTGAAACTTAATGGAATCGATAAAAACAAAAACCATGGTATAAACAGTATTATGAAAAATATATAGTATATCCTTGGAAGGAATGAAAAGATGTATAAAAGCTACAAAGGATAGAAAAGGTTTGAGGTAATGTGTATAGTGCATCGTGTAAATGCATACTGCTGTAGTATCATAATGTAGTTAGGTAGGGGTTTGAATCCTGCACTTGCCAACTATGTGTGTATGTGTGTCTCCCCTGGGGAGGAGCAACCTTTTTAGCCTAGTACCTACCTATGAACCTATAAACCTTAGCACAGTAGTAAACAGGACATGCTGGAGGGATAGATTCATATCCCAAAGGCTTCCCTCGCTCTGGAATAGAATCCCAGTCCATGTTAGGCAGAGCCCCTCGCTGACCCTCTTCAAGAGAAATCTTGATGAGTGGATGGGAAATCGTAAATTTACTCCTGGGATCACTTCTATGACCCTGCTGGACAGAGGCTCAGGAATCTAGTCTAAAAGGGAGGCGAAAGCCAACTATTCTGGCTAGGCTTATAAATGCCCAAGGGTAGATAGCCTAGTACCTACCTATGAACCTATAAGATTTTTTTTTTTTTTTTATGAAACCGGATTCTCTCTGAAGAATTTTGCTGGACAAGTTACCAGTTAAAAGTAATAAATAAAAGGTACTGAAGAAAGAGAATGTGATGAGCATAATTAGGAAGAAGCAACAAAACATTATTTTATTAGAATGTAAAAAAAATGAAAAGTTTGGATAGATTTTAAAAAGGAATATAAACATGAAAGATTACATGTTCATAGGTTCATACTAGGCTATCTGCCCTAGGGCATTTATAAGCCTAGCCAGAGTGTGTTTGGCTTTCACCACCCATTTTAAATTAATTTTGCTATTCCCTTTTTCGAGGTTAGTATACTGTACCTCTGTCTAACAGTGACACAGAAGTGATACCCGGGGTAAACCTACGATCCCCCATCCACTCCTCAAGATTCCTCTTGAAGAGAGTCAATGAGGCACTCTGCCTAACTTGGACTGGGATTTTATTCCAGAGTGAAGGGAGCCTCTGGGTTATGAATCTGTTCCTCCAGCATGTCCTGTTTATTTCAGTGCTGAGGTTCAAGTCTCTCGAGCGCGTAGCTCGATGGGATTTGGATTTTCTGAGGTGCAGCATGTCCATTAATTCTGGGTTGGAGTTGGACATGGCTTTATACGTCAGGCACAGATCGCCTCTGAGCAGGCGGTATGCCACTGAGTAGAGCTCGAGTTTCTTTAACCGGGCAGCATATGGCATCTGTTTGAGCCCTTTGATCCTCTTGGTGAGGTACTTTTGGGGTCTTTCCAGTTGCTGCAGGTGTCTGGTAAGGTACATCCCAAAAGGGGCATTGTACTCAATTATGGGCCTGATGAGGGATGAGTAAAGAGGCACGACGACCTCCCCTGATCTAGATGTGAATCCCTTCATGATTAGGTGGGCTATATAAAATGTTTTTTAACCACTTTGGCTGCGTGGTTGTCAAATGAGAGATTGCTATCAACTTGGGTCCCCAGGTCCCTAATTACTTCTTCCGTACTTAATGGATTACCACCTATGTGGTAATTTGTGGGCACTTTGTTTTTGCCAAAGGGGATGACTATACACTTTTTGGCGTTTAGCTTGAGGCCATGGCTCTGGCACCAGTTGTCTGTTTCTATGAGGCCCTTTTGGAGGATGCTTGTGTCGGCTGGAGAGTCGATTATGGCACCCAGTTTGCGGTCATCTGCGAACTTGGTCAGCCACAGTCCTTCCGTGTTGGCCTGTACCTCTGAGAAATATATACCGAACAAGAGAGGTCCCAGGACTGAGCCTTGTGGGACGCCACTTGTAACTGGTTTGGAGTCTGACATGGCTCCAGCAATTCTAACCATGTGGGTTCTGTCCTTGAGCCAGTTTGCAACCTATCTAGTGACATAGGGGTTTATATTTAAGCTGGTGAGCTTATCTATAATGCCCGAGTGGGGTATTGTATCGAAGGCTTTTGCGAGGTCCAGGTAGGCTGTGTGGACCACCTTCCCCTCGTCAATGGCCTTGGTGACTGTTTCAAAGAAATCGACCAGGTTTAAGAGGCAGGATCTGCCCTTAACAAAGCCGAACTGGGTAGGATCCAGTGTCTGTAGGTCCCCAATATCTTTATTTATAAGGTCCATGATGATCCTTTCCATATCTTTGCAGACCAAGCTAGTCAGGCTTATGGGACGATAGTTTCCAGGATCCGTTGAGGCACCACCTTTGTGGAGAGGGAACACCGTTGCTGTACGCCACTCTTTGGGTACATATCCTGTAGTAAGGCTGAGATTGAACAGTAGTTTTATGTTTGGGTTTAGCTCTTCTTGGAGTTCATGTAGGACGCAGCCCGGGACACCGTCTGGTCCCATTGATGCTGTGTTTTTGCTTTGGAGAGGGCGGCTCTTACCTGAGCATCTGAGATGTCAGGGGGGCAGCACCCTGCTGGGATAGATATTTGCCCTTTTGGTGGTGGGGGGGAGAAGTTTGCGCTGAACCTGTCAGCTAGGATGTTGGCAATGTCTGTGGGTTCGGTGTATTTTTTGTCATTTTGGACTAATTCTGAGCATATTTGGGAATTCCCACCCAGGTGCCTAACATAACTAAAGAAAGCCTTGTGATTATCCTTAGTGTCCTGTGCAATTTTTCTCTCGAAGCTGGCCTTAGACGATTTTATGAGTGCCCGTAGTTTTTTTGCTAATACTGATCAGAGATGCCTTCCCTTTTTGAGATTTTGCTCTATCATGTAGTAGCTTCCTCCTTATATTGTATAGTTTGTTTATGGCTGGGGTCCACCAGACAGGACGTCTGCCTTTGAAGGATTGGATCTTGGTTTTATTTGGGATTGCATGATCCATGCATTCCTGAAGGTGTTCATAAAATGCGTTTGTAAAGGATTTTGTGGTCTGGGCTGTATTTTCCACAGGCCCGGGGGCTTTGAAGGATTCCACCTCGGTTTTGAGGAGTGTGAAATTTGCTTTAGAGAAGTTTTTCACTGTGGTTTTCTGTGCAGGGGGTGGGGTCGGGATGTGAATATCCAGTGAGATTAGTTTATGGTCTGATCTTACCAGTGAGGGATACACTTCTGGTCTGGAGCATAGAGTCCCCTTGTTGGTGATGATCAGGTCCAGTATGTTTTCCCCTCTTGTGGGAGTGGTAACAAGTTGTTCCATAGCATTTGAGTTTATAAATTCTAGTAACCTTTGGGCTAGGGTGTTGGAGCTAGAGTAATGCTCCCAGTCTATATTTGGGTAGTTGAAGTCGCCCAATATAATGGTGTTTGGAGAGTCCTTCATATTTTCCAGTGTTCTCAGGAAGGCCGAGTGGAGTTCCTGGGTTTGGGAGGGTGGGTCTGTAGCAGGCTATAAACTGGAAGGCAGTTTTACCCACTGTTAGTTGCACATGGATAGTCTCTGATGCTTCGTGCTGTGCCACCAACCTGGAGGTGTGGGAATCTTTGACGAATATTGATACTCCCCCTCTTTTTGTGGCTCGGTCCAAGTTTTGGGGACGAAAAGCATGGTATGAGGTGTAACCTGGTAGTGCTGGGGTGCTCTCGGGAGCCTTGAACCAGGTTTCTGTTACTGCACAGATATCGATGTTCTCCATGCTAAGGAGAGTTTCAAGTGCATGCATCTTGAGGTTTAGACTTCTGACATTGAGTAACACTACTCTTAGTTTCTTATTCCTTGTGATACCTATGGAGGTGGGTTTGTCTTTTGAGCCTTGCCTAAAAAAGGCACTATGGGGGTAGCAAGATCCTTTGCCAATATCCGAAATCCCAGAGGTGATAGGTGCAAGCCGTCCCTAGCGAAGCATTATGGCTTGTCGAGCATGTCATCCCAGGCTGACAGGCATTGGATCCCCTTTGAATGACACCAATGCTTAAGCCAATTGTTGAAATTGATCATCTTGTCTTCATATTGTGGCATCATTCTTGGTGAGGGTAAGATGCTACTCAAGGTCAGGGTCATACCGGCCTGGGCTACATGCTCAGAGAGCTCCTCTATGTCTCTTTTCATGTAGTCCAGGGAGGTATGTCTCAGGTCATTCACACCAGCATGGACAATGACTGAGTCATATTTGTACTTGCCTTGGAGTGACCTGAGTGCTTGTGTTATGTGGCGGATCCTAGCACCCGACAGGCAGCTCACCGTGACCTTCTCCTTGTTCAGCCTGATGAGCGGGACGTCAGTGTGCCTGACGATAGTCACCTATTAAAAGTGTATCAGGTGTGTTGTTTAGCCTTAAGGGCTGTGACTGTTCGGCACACTGGCTTTGTGAGCTATGTGTTGCACGTGTTTTGTTTTGGGGTAGCGGTTGCTTGGGTGTCTGCTTTGGAGGTCTCTGCTGCTTAGGCAGATTTTTATTTAGAGCCTCCGAGTATGTTTTTGTGTGTTTGTGTTTGGTTTGCTGTCGTGGTAGGTCTATGTGAGACTGGAATTGTAGTGTGTGTGGTTTCCTTTTCCTCCTGACTGGTTATGCCAGTACTGAGTTGAGAGAGCTTAGCCTCCAGTTTGTCTATATGGTTGCATCTCTCACGAGTTGGAATTTGTTGGGAGGAGGAGAGGGTTGTCTGTGTACATGAGGCAGTTGTAACATTGCCTCAAGATTCCCAGATTCACCAGCTGGACTAGAGAGGAGATTGACAACTGACCTTTGGACATGCTAGAATAGTATTGGGAATTCCTTTATAATTGAAATAAAAGGGCCAATGGGGAACAAGGTAGTCCAGGGGAGTTTGTGAGGGTGTAGTGCTTTTAATTTTTTAGTGCTGACATATAATTGCTTTAGCGAGCAAGTGCCAGGTAACTTAAATGCAATGTGCTACAGGTAACTTAAATGCAAAAACGACAAACAGTAACTTTCATTCAAGTGAAACAAGGAAATAAGTACAGTAAGCAATGCAGATATCACTAGGGATCCACAGAAGCCCTGAAAAGCCACGTTTTAGGTGGAATTAGCGTTTCAGGGAAATAACAAGCAAACAAACAACAAGCATACAAACAAAGCTAGATTCAGCAGGCCTGAATCTAGTCTATGCTACAGCAAACAAGGTGTACCAATTTCAGTAAGAAACAGTTCAAATATGCAGTCACTATAAGCCTTTAACCAGAAATTCCCAGCTCAGAAGGGCAGAGTCCAGCCTCTCCTCCCACAGGAGTGCAGACCACGAACCTTCTTAATGTAAAATAACTGGCCTGAAGCCCAAGTGCTTAAACCAGAACTAATACACTTTTAGAATAACATACACTGAGCCCTCAATCAGCAGTTCCCAACTTAGAAGGATGTAAGCTACCTGTCCTGCCACCACAGTGCAGGCCACAAACCTTCCTAATGTAAAACAATTGGTCTGAAGCCCAAGTGCTTAATCCAAAAGGCTTAGAATGATAGCTACACTTTAATCAAGTTACTACCAAGCAGTAATAAATACAACTGAATACTTTAAAGAATGCCTGGATTAGTGCTCAAGTTATACAAACAAAGCTAGATTAAGTGCCTTCCATTTATTGTGGTATATTTGGCTTTAAGCAGAGTTTATATTTTTTATATTTTAGTTATCAAATATTATGAATTTTGTTTTTTTTATGTGAGTATATTCTATATAGTGAAGTAACATACAATAATTCATAGGATTCATAGTTTGAGCTGTAGAAGTTTAGGTATTTGAAACAAGATTGCATTGTGAGCTATGGTTTACTTATGTGACTTGGTGGTGGTTGTTGTTGTTGGAGTGTTTTCCAGCAAAGAAAGCATAAAAGATAGTATGCATAATGACACTTAAATACAAAAACTCACATGCTGCATCTGAAGTGACTGTGGCCCTACTATGGTTTTAACCCCCAGCTCTCACTACCCTCACCTGGCATCCCTGAACAGTGACAAATGGGAGAAATGAGTGCTTCAGTTGGGGATGGGGTCTTGATGGACACAAGGAGATATGGTACCAGAAAAGGGATATGAAGGTGTTATTGTTTAAGGAACCCACAATTTGTTATAGGTCTGTTTCTTTTGTATGATACAGACCTTAATGTGTGTCTTCATGCTTCTATTTCCATATTAAACACCATATAACATGCCTTTCATTAAGTCATTTAGTCACTTAGAATCGGTACAGATAAATCATTTTTTAAGGGGAATTGCTAAGAGGCTGTTCACAGTATTCTACTTTTAAAAGCCTTCGAGAAGTATTTTGTAATCATGTAACATTTTTAAAAGTCGTGAAAATATGAAGATCCTATTCATTCATTCCTTCCAGTCCTATGGATCGAACTCAGCAGAGTTAGTGCTCCAGCCTCATGCCTCTAAGAAATCTTCTTTCCTTTCCATAATGCACCTGTCATCAGTTACCTCAGATGTTTACTGCTTTTGTGACTAGCAGTAGAATCTCAGTCAGATAAGAGCTGTACCTCATTTTGGTTACTTATTTATTGATGGATAGATCATTTCTACTAAAATTAAATCATTTTTAATAGTAGTACATTTCCTGTCAGTTCAGATGTTTAATTTCATCATTAGTAGTCCTTTTTTCTTTTCTTGCTATTTAGCCCTTTATCTTTCGTCACCAGTCTTGTACTTCATTTAAAATATTAAGCTGTTAGTTGTGTGTGAAGAGATTATAACCTAGTAGTTATAATTAGTGTTAAGTTTTTAGTTAGTATATTAAGATTTTAGAACCTAGTGGTTGTAATTAGTATCATTGTGTATGTTTTTTTTCAGTTTTCAGTACTTAGTTGCAGTACAGTGTTATTACATTTATACATACAATATGTATGTGTCTCTGTGTGTGTATATATGTGGTTCCATAAGTCTCCCAGTCAGTTTCACTCACCTTCTGAAAGGATTGACCATGGCAGAAGTAGTCCTTCCAGTGGGCAGAGGCCTCAGGCCCTTCTCTGACAGGAGGCCACAGAATCCCTCAAGGTGTGCCTGACTGCTACCCTCTGGGGGCAGTCAGAAGATCTCTCTCCCGCTATACAGAATCATAATTCACCATCACACAAGACTGCTGGGAAAGGCATTACATCCAGAGGCTATTTCATTCCACTTTTGGAAGTTCTCCCTCAACATCTTTACCTTTTGTCAGATGACTCCCCTAATCAGGCCAGAGCTACTTCAAAAGAGGTTCTGTCTCTTCTCTCAAAAACGGCCATTGAGTAGATCCTAAAATATCAGACAGAGACCGGATTTTTTCTAAATTCTGTTTGATTCCAAAGAAATCCAAGGACCTCAGGCCCATATTGTACTTCAGCCTTGTAATGGTCTCTGTGTAGTCGATTCTACCCTGTCTTAAGGAGGACAAGTGGATGTGCTGAGTGGATCGCCAGGATACCTACCTTCACATAAAAATAGCAAAGGTATACAGGAGATTTTTGTGCTTCTGAATTGGAGCCAGCTATTATCATTTCAGAATTCTGCCATTTGGCTTCATCACAGCCCCCAGGGTGTGTTACCAAGTGCATGGCCTTTGTATCTATTCATCTATGGCTTCAAGGATACAGATTTCCCCATATAACTGGCTGCTGGTTGCTCCATTCATGGATTCTCTTTGCAGAAGACCAGGGATTACCTTCTACATGTCTGCAACTAGGCATTTCTATAAACCTACAAAAATCCCACCTGAACCTCAAACAGATGTCATTTGGATACCATTATTTCTGTTGTCTTCCTCAGGAAGGTATTTCGACATTGCAGTCTACAGTCAAACTTTTTTTGCTCACAAGCTATCCAGCTGCAAATTTAGTCCTTAGATTCTTGGGCTTGATGGCATCTTCAGTTCTGGTGGTGAAGTTTGCTCATTTTCACATGAGAATCCTACAGTAGCTCCCTGGTTACAGATCTGCCATCCCCTAGCCAAAACCATAGTCATCACAGATTCTTGAAAAAGGCATCTACAGGCCCCAATTGTTCTGTTTCAGACCCCAAGCCTGATGACTACATTGACCACAGTCACATCTTCCCTTGGGTGGAGGTGTGTATTTTCCAAGAGAGAATGATCGGAGGTCTTTGGGGAGATGAGGCCAACCTTCATGTAAATGTTCTCTTGCTGAGGGTTGTCCTCTAGTGTTGCAGGGACTCCAGAACAGTCTTCCACAAGACATGACATTCATACAGACAATGAATGTGACTGTAGTCTGGTATATCAATAAACAAGGGGGAACAAGATTCTACCCCTATGCCAGGAAGCTATGAGGGTCTGGCAATGGGTGATGGTCTGCCACTGCTTTTTGATAGCAGCACACAACCTGGGATATTCATTTGCTTTGCAGACGTGCTCAGTAGGGATCTCCAAATGTCTTATGAGTAGTCCCTTCACTTTAATGATAGCCAGGGAGATGGTCATTGGGACATTCCTTGCTGCAACCTTTTCACCACCCTACACATCACTAAGTCAGTAGCCATTTTGCCAAGATCCCCTCTCTGGGACAGCCACCAAGGGGATGTTGTGTTTCCGCAATGCACCCTCCCCCCAGGTCCTGAATGCAATCCCACCCCTTCACCTGACATCCAGATTTCTGCAGAAAGCATTGAAGTGCAAGGCAGCTGTCATTCTTAAACCCCACTTTTTGCTTGAATAGATGTGGTTTCACTTTCTAAGGCCTTACATGAAGAAACTTCCCTGGCTTCTGGATTCAGTTCTGGGTCTGATCACTCACCATTCCAAGGAGCATCACCCAGACCTACACAGTCTGAAATTAACCACTTCATTTTTCTAATTCTGAAGATGGCTAAGGATTTTCCCTTCTTAAGGAGGTTGTCAACATTTTAGCAGCCTCTCAGACATCCTATGCTCGCAAGATCTAGCAAAGCAAGTTGAAAAGATGTGTCCTGGGCTTAACCCTCAGAGTATTGATCCTTTCTCAGCTGCATTAGCAGATGTTCTATGCTTCCTCACCTTTCTCTTTGTCCTTTCATGCTCTAGTTTCTCCACTATCAAGGGACACTTGGCAGCAATTTCAAACTTCTTTACTGAGTTTGATGAATGCTCTCTAGCCCCTTGCAAATTATGCAAGGCCTTTCTAAAATGCACCTTCATACTACTACGAATTGTTAAAGATCTAGTTCCACCTTGGGACCTTAGCTTGATATTAGAAGCTCTCTCCAAACCTCCTTTAGAACTATCTTCCTCAACAGGCCTCGTATACCTTTCTTGGAAGACTATTTTTCTAGTAGCTATCACCTCAGCAAGAATGATCTCCAAGCTCCACGTTCTGTCTTCCTCTTCTCCTTCTCTGATTTTTCATAAAGATATGGTAGCTCTAAGAATAAGGATTTACTTTCCTCCAAAAATAGATTCAGAAAGAAATATTTCTCAGCCCATACATCTACCAGTTTCCTTTACCACTTCTGGAAACAAAGAAGAGTGCTTGCTACATATTTTGGATGCACATAGACAGTTGCATTTTTACCTTCACAGAACAGATTCTTTTAGAAAGTCTGAACATCTTTTTTATTTCCTTTGCTGAAAACAAGATGGGGCAAAAGTTGCCCAGGTTGTCACTGTCAAGGTGGTTGTCTGATTACGTATCATTTATCTACTCATCTCACAGCAGAACTCTCCCTTGTAAACCAAGAGTTCACTCTTCTAGAGCAGTGGCTACCTCTACAGCTTTTTTTCAGAGCCCATTCACTGCATGATGTCTGTGAGGTGGCCACCTGGTCTTCCATGCATACTTTAATTAAACACTACAAATTGGATTGTACCTCCAGGTCTAGAGCTGCCTTTGCAGGTGCAATCCTGAAGATTCTTCTGTCATGATACCCCCGGGGTCTACATAGCTTGAGATTCATAAATTAAAAGAATACAAAAGTTATCTATGGTAACATAGTGATATATCTCTTCTTTCGTATCCATCTGGTATGACAACCCTCTCACCTTTTCCCCCTTCCATGTTGCAAGGCCTAAAGGATCAGCATAGTTCAGCTCATTGGGTCCAAGGCAGCAAAGACTGGTTGCATCTGTGTCTTTAGGCATCAAACTAGATCTGAGGTAGATGGGGGACAGCTGCATTGTGGAAAGGTCAATTTCATAAAGGGTCATGAGGCTGGAGTACTAATTCTGCAGGATCCGATTCAACAAGTGGCTTGAGGACCCACATCTCATATCAGATGGAATGGAATGAACGGATGTATTATTATGGTAAGTACGTAAATTTCATTTTTAGACCTTGACTTACAATAGATGAATTGTACTTTGATTGTGCTATTAGATGCTGCCTTAATGGTGCCTTCCACTTCCATATCATGAGACATTTCAACCTCCTCCATGTTCTCAAATACATGTTGCTTTTGCAGTGCTATGTAGATGATTTTCAGTAATCTTCTTGTCCTAGCTGCCTGACCATCAGCCTTCTCTCTATTTTCTGATTTGTTGGGGGAAGGCCAGCATGCACAGTTACTCACTGAATAAAATAAATGCCTAAAAATTAGGGAGTACAAAATACTTAAAATCAGAGTATATTTAAAGAAAAAAGTTAAAAACCATTAACTTCCATCAAAACGTAACCAAATAAACGTGCAGAATCAATTAAGGAAGCACCTCCGGTGTGCTTCAGTGTTAGTATTTAACTTTCTGGTTCTATACTTAATTAAATAAATAGCCACTGCCTTGTCTTGTTCATGCAATGTTTTATATAGGAAAAACTATGAAAAAAGTTGAAGTATAGCTGCAGGAGTAGATGAGACTGTAAAAAAGGTACTTAAATCCAGTGGCAGAACATTTTTCTTTTAATCATGGAAGTGACCCGTCTTGTTGAAAAGATTCTGCATTGGACCAAATGAATAATTGTAAGGCCTATAATCTATCAGCAAGATTTTGATATTAGGAAAGTGTGTGATACTTAAGTGTGGAACTCTAAAGCCAAGTCTTATTTCAGAAGTAAATTGGAAGTGCTTGCTTAATTGATTCTTAATGTTCATCAGTTATTTTCATTGATTTAATAGTTTTAACTGTGCTTTTGTTATTCGTCAATATGTGTTCTGTTATTTCAGTGTTTTGTATTTGCCTTAGAAGACTTTGCTGAGGAAAGGCCAGCATTGCTGCAGGTCTCAGAGCTTCTTGGTCACTGTCTTCCCTTATTTGCTTGACTTGCATTTCATCAAGGCTGGTCTAGTGTGTGGACCACAACTTAATCCTGGATGTGTCCTAAAAGATTTTTGTAAGAGCAAGTTAATGTCTCCATCCCTTGTCTTACACTGTGCTTTGCTCAGCCATCAGAATGTTAATATTGCAGTAGTGGACTGTCAACTCCCCCACCCTCCCCCGATGAGTGAGTCAGCACTGGCCCCTTACTCCCAGCCTCTTAAGTTGGATTCCCCAATACCCAGGTCTCTAATCAACTAGTCAGTCTTGGGCATCTGGGCCACAGTCATGAGACTGAGACATACATTTATACTTGTGTTTGTGGAAAACAGATCATTCTAGTCCTTCCTAATTTGTTATGGCTGATTTCTACTAGAATTTGAAAAATGAAATGTGAAGTTGCATACCTTAACTCGATTTAAGCCATTGATTATTCTCCCATAAAACACTGATAGGTACATAGAAAAGACTTGGAGCAAAAAATAATTTCTCTGAATTGATGGCTGGGTCATTGAAATATGTTGTTACTGGGGTTACACAGCAATTTGTCCTGGGGCAGTGCTGTTTGGCATCTTTGTATCAGACATCTTAAGAAATACTGGGAATGGCTACTTGAGATAGAAGGGACAGTGATTAATGAGCTAGCAAACTTCCAGACTGACCCCTTGAAGACTGGCAGAGCAGGCTGTGAAGTGACATCTGAAGTTTATTGCAAGGGAAGTGTAAAGGGCTTCACCTGGCTTCTAGTAGTCTTAAAGTGGACTACAAGCTGGAAGAAGTAACCATGTGTAGTACAGAAGAGGGAAAAGACATAATGTGATAATAACAGCAGATGTGAAGCACCCAGTACAAATTGACAAAATTGTAACAAAGACCAGTGAGATGGTTTGTATTATTAAGGAAAGACTTCAGAAATAAAACTGTTATATTAATCCTTTGCAGAGTCTGCTCGAGTACTGCATTCATTTCCGGTGTTTGTGCAAGCATTAGGATAACAAACTAATCAAGATGGTGAAAATCAAGGCTGCCAGTCAGAAAAACAAAGGGATACAAAGAAATGTTACAGGAGCAAATCCTTTCTTACCTGAAGATTGATCAGAATAGGGAGTTATGATACATATGCACAAGATACTTAAGATGGGGTGTTGTGAGGTATAGCTCAAAATGAAAGAAGAGGTATAAAGGATAGGTTTGACAAATTAAAGATAAGAGTTCGACCTAGACATTATGATTTTTTTTTCACGAAAAAGAAAGTTCAAGATAAATAGAAAAGGTTACTTGAGTGAATAATGAATCATAAGACCACAGAGGCTTTGTAAACCCTGTGGGTACAATTGTCTATTTGGAATAACTGTGCCTAACTGGAGAAGTAAATTTCATTTTTTGAAAGTGTGCATAGTTTTTTGTGTTTATTGTAAACTGAAATGGGGTGGAGATTCTAAAAATGTATTTAGTTTCTTGTTTGAATGTTTTACTGAAATAAAAATTTCAAAAAAAAACACGGACTCAAATGGAGATGACAGGAAGCAACTACATTAAAGAGTTCAACCTGCAAAAAACTAAAAGATGGAAATATACATTCAAAAGAGTTGTCATGTATAATGAGTGAGAGTAACAGCTTTCTGTCACAATGGCTAGTTTGTCCATCTTACAGAATGTAAATGGACTTAACAGCTATAGACATAAAGCAAAGAGTGTTGAGTTATATAAGTGTTTGGTGTGAATAGCAGTGTTGCAGAAGACACACGAGTAGAAATAAGCATGTGAATTTGACAAAGAAAGGATTTCAGCGTAGACATTCACAAGAATATCTGAAACAAAGGGAAAAAGAAGTAATAATTGCTAAAGGGGTTGCAGTAATGATAGAAGAGGGGGAAGTCAAGAATGGCAGATTTGTGGCAGTAAGGAGTTACTGGCTGTGGAATAGGATTACACTAGCATATGTTTATATTCTGCCTGAAAGTATTGTTATGGTGCTTAAGAGAATTTTGGAAAAATGATTAGCTTTCATCAGGGATTTTTTTTTATATGTAGGTATTTAAATTTGGTTTATAATGGTGAGGCTCTATCAGGGGGACCTAGAATGGAGAATATAGCAAGAGAAGCTAGATTTCTGAAGAAATACATGAGAATATTTGTTGTGGGAGTTGTGAATTCAGTAGTAGCAACTCGGGTAGAATTTACTTGTTCTCCAAAATGCAATAATAGGCTAGGCTTGATAGAAATTATATTAGTAAAGAGTGTGTGTATTTAATTGAAAGCTTTGACAGCCATCCAATAATTGTTCCAGGTAATGCACCTTTAAAAAATTACAATAAAGATGCAGGATAATGAAGTAAAAATGAGATGCTGGTATTTACTCACTTACCTATTAAAAAGAGAGGAATTGAAGAAATGAGTAGTGTAAATGATTTGAGAGTTATTTGGAATGATAGAAACTTTTTCAGAAGGGATAGCTAGCGAGCCTGATACAGTGAAGTACAGTTTAAAGAAAGGGGAGAATAAAAGAGAGAGAGAGAGTGGAAAGAAGTCTTAAGAATTATTTAGAAAAGTTGATAAAGGTTAAAGTACTGCAGAATAAGGGGAGTCTCACAGAACAGGAAGAGGAACAACAGTGAAGTGCTAAAGGTCAAACTACAGTGTTTTGGTAATATGCATGCATTTAGAAAGGTTGCTGTTAAACAGCTATTTTTTTAATTAAACTCCAGAGCACAAAAGCTTTTAACACAACTTGGGCAACAGACAGTAGAAAGGGTTGTTGTCAAAGTTAGGGGACCCTATGACAAGAAAAATAACCAGAGATCCTATAGATGTATTAGACATATTTCAGAAATGTTTATGCAACTTTCTATAAAGCAGAAGAATATGGAAACCAAGAAAAATCATAAATGGAAATATTCTTGGAAAACTTACCAAATTTAGAAGACGACGAGGTACAGCAATTAATAACTAAGAAATAGAGGAGACAAAATTGTGATATATAATTAATTAACAGCGGAAATATCCAGGACTAGATGGTATTCCTTTGAGAGTTTGCAAGATAAGGAAAAAATGATAAATATCTGGGATGTTTTAAAAGGTAGGGAGATGCCAACACATTGGAAGAAAGTTGTGGTGACTTTATTACTCAACAAGGACCAAGACCTTTCAGCCCCATCCTCCTATATACCAATTTCAATTTTAAACCATGATTATAAAGTATTTATAGCTATACTAGACAAGAGAATGGCAAAGGTGTTGCCAAAATTAATAGATAATAGATCACTGTGGCTTTGTACAGGGGAGGCTAACATTTGACAGAATTAACAGAACAATGAAGAGCTAAAGGGAAACAGAATTTAAGAAGATACCGCTATTATTGTTTGGTTTTCATGCAAGAAAGTGTTTGATAGTCAGCTTGGATATTATGAGCAGAGCAATGGAAACATTTGCATTCCCTAATAAAATAATATGGTTAATTAGGAGGATAGATAAAGGGCCCACGAGGGTAGTTAGCCTAGTAGCAATCCATGAACCTATGTGTCAAAGACAATAATTAAGGTTGGGAAGGTTCCACTGCAACAGGCCTCTTCAACTTTATTTGCTTTATATTTAGAGCAATTGGCAAAAGAAAATAAGGGGGTTACAAATTCAATGATCTAACTGCTAAAGTACTCAAGAAAAGTTAGCTTTATTTGCAAGTATTATTATCTTGCACTGGATAGAATGATGAAAGGGTATTTGGGTGTTGTGGAACATTTTGAGACAGTTTCCAGTCTTTTCTGGATATAAAATTAATGAAGATAAAGGCTATAACAGCAAACTGCATACCCACACATTAAACTGGTTCAGCAATATCCATATTTATGGGAACGTGATAAGATGAAGTATTTAAGTTTACGATTAAAAAAGGATTTTGTTTTAGCAGCTAAGGATATGTGGGAAAATACTAAAAATATAATGCAAAAACTGAGAACCTGGCATTTCTTTATTATGGATATGGATCGTAAGATACAAGCAGTGAAAATGTTGTTAGTCATTTTCATTTTATATACTGGTCAGATATATTTTTATCAGTCACAGGAGAAGTTGTAGACTGTAGCTAATAGAGCTGAAGGAATTTATTTGGGAGGGTAAGAGTGCAAGAGTAAAGCGTGATAAACTGATTCTTCCCAAAAAGCAAGGTGGTTTAGGATCACTTTATTCAGAGGGAGTGCAATTAAGCCTCGTGCATAACAAAAGAAGAACATTATAAATCAAAGTGAAAGGGGATGATGATGAAACGGAGGCAGGAGGAATTCAAGAAATAAATAGAGAAGGAGGGAGCTAGTGAAAGAATAGGATTTGGGGGTCCAGGTTCTTAAGAAGAATAACAACCATGCAGAATATTTTATTAAAGTAATAAAGTCTTCTAACAACTAAGTCAACACTGTGATGGAGAAAGGATAAGTTACAAATAGGGATTACTGTAAGTATTGGTACAAGAAATAAGCAAGATGGAGCGGAAAATTGGCAAAGGATCCAAGGTATTGGGAACAAATAACTAGGGAGAGAACGTTAATAGAGTGAGATGAGGCCAAGCAGAAATTTGGACTACTGGTTAGAGACTGCGTTCCATGTTAGAGACTGATAATGGAATGTAGGTAGAAAGGAAAGGATAGGGTAAGTACTAAGTGAAAGACCAACTGTGATAGAAGTTTTTTAAAGAGTCTAGAACAGAAACAGCTATTAAAAAAGGGTAGTTTGTAGTGTACGTAAAGTATTGCATGATAATTATAAGAATGAGTCTGACAAACTTAGAAAACATTGTGAAGAGAGACTGGAAAGGCAGTTTTCCAAAGAACAATGGAAAGACATCTGTGTGGCTCCCGAGTATTCAACAAAGTCCAAATGGCTTAGGATTTTTTTTCTTTGAAGTGTTTGCATAGATATTTTTATACCATAAGGAGACCAAGAATTTTTAATCGCATAGTTAGCAAATGCTAGAGGTGTGTTGGGAAAGAGAGAGAGGTAATTGGGAACACGTCTTCTGGGAATGTAATGATTTGGCAGATTTAAAAAATTCCCCACAGAATGTTTTGTTGGGAATGTTGGAGGAACAAATCGTTGTAGCTAAGGAATTAATTATTTTGAGTTTGGACATAGAATTTGATTTGCTTGGACATAAGCTTTAATGCTACTGGCTGCCAAAGAAAGCAGTGACTATAAAATGGGAATCAAAATCTTAACCAAATGTAATTGAAATACTGAATGTTGTAAAGGAGATGAAAGAACTGCTGAAGGTGGAATTCCCAGGAAAAGGAAAGAGCAAATTACTGTGTGACCTTTTTACCCTTTGGTTTGGTTGTTTATAAGTACTGTATATAGGTACAGTGATACTGGAATGTGACATTTTTTCATTAGTTTAAGGAGGGGGTAGAGATGCATGAAGTTTAACAAGGAGAAGAATGGCAGGACCATAACTTAAGATCTAGGAAGTTACATTCTTGATACAATAATCTCTGAGGTTACCATCAGTGAGTTGAAACTCAAGATATATTTTTAACATAAAAAGTAATTTGACTTTTTAGCTTTCTTCTACAAATTCTGAGAAAAGAACCATTATTAAAGTACAATGCCCAGTTTAGTATAATTCAAGTATTTGTGTTTCTGCAGGCAGTCATATCCAAGATAAGCTCCTACCTGTATACTGTGTACACATATTTTGTTATGCAACACATGAACCACTTGGGGAAGAAACTGTTTTAACAGTAACCTGTTCTTTCCCAGGTTAGCAGTAAAGATGAAGATTTTCTAGACCTTTCAGTTGATGTGGAACAAAATACATCAATAACACACTGCTTAAGGTATGTCTGAGTATTCCTTCCATCTTCATTTCACTGTTCATTATTTCTGCTTGAGGTATTGTAGATGATATGATACATGTATGACCACTGATATATAGCAAGCTTGTGTGTTCATGGTGCTAATTTTCTTTTTAATAGAGGTAAACTGCTGTAAAGAGTGAAGATGTAAAGTTCAGCTGTTCTTTATATGAAATTGACAGGACTGCTGAGTAGCGTGTGCACACTGACCCCATGGCTGGAAATGTGACTGTGCTCACATCACTAACATGGAAGTGAAGATGTTAATCTTCATCCAGTTGTTTCTTATTAGTAGTCCTCCAGCAAATAATGTAAAACAGTTTATAATGTTTTTTTCCGACTGATTAAGCATTCTTCTTTCTCACAGATTTTGTTTTCTTGGTCGGTGTACATTGTACTTTCCGCACCATGGGTTTATTTTTATTGGCCATACCTTTCTTTTGCTGCTCTTTTAGAAATACTGTTACTTCTACAGAGAAACATAAAGCTTATGTTTGTTGTCTGTGTTCAGCCTATGATATATTGAAATTGTGCATTGTGCTGACATTTCTCCCTCACAACCATTCAAAAATAGAAGACGACATTAAAAATGTGTATTGAAGTAAGCGTCATTGATGCCTTCCTTTTTCATATGGTTCTGTCCATTTCACTTCAGAGTCTTTACTCAGGAAGATCTACTCCAAGGTTTCCTTTCCAAAGTCTAATAGAGTCTTTCAGATTTAATTTTTATGTGGCTTGCCATGGTTCATAAGAGTGCATCAACCTACAGTCATGAGTCATTATATTGGTATTTTGTGTTGCTTCTGCAGTAGCCCATGCTCCACTTGATCCACGTTCCAAAACACTGCTCCTTTTTCTGTTTGATTGTAGAAGTATTATTGGGCTTATGGCTACTGACTTTATATGTTCATAGGTGTTTACTAGACTAACGACTGTAATGACCTTTTTAAGCCTAGCCATGCATCCCAAATCTCTGACAAGTTCTGATACCCTTGATAAATGTAAGCTTGGGATGGGAGATGAACCATTTACAGGTTACCTGTTTGCATCAGAGACATAGGTGCCAAACCAGGGATGAATTTCCGGTTTCCCATCCAACTGTCCCAGTTGTACTTGAATTGGATTTGGGAGGAACTCTGCTTCACATGGATGGGGAGTGTGTTCCATACATAGGGTTGTTTCTGGGATAAATACCTATCTCTTCAGCAGGTTCTGTTTATATCACAGACAAGGTTTAAGTCTTTACAATGGGTAATTCTGGTACTGTTTGTTTTGTGGATATGCAGGAGGTCCATCAGAGTGGGGTCTGATAATGCCCTGCATGCCAGGCATAGATCTCCCCTCAAAAGCCTGTAGGAATCGGAATACAGGGATAGGGCCTTGAGGCTGTTTGCATAGGACATATTACTTATGCCCTTTATTCTTTTAATAAGGAACATCTGTGGATATTACAGTTGTTGGATATACCTTGTTAGATACATATCAAAGGGGGCATTGTACTCAATGATAGGTCTGATGAATGTCGAATACAATGGAACAATGGCTTCCTTTGACTTAGATGCATACCTTTGTTTATAAGTTGTGTAGCATAGAATGATTTCCTCACCACTGTAGACACGTGATGATTAAAGGCTAGATTACTATCTGTGTGTGTCCCTAAGTCCCTGACTTCTGGGTCAACTGTAAGGGGTGTGTTGTCAATATGATAATCACCAGGGATGGATGATTTCCCAAGAGATACTATTATGCATTTCTTGGCATTTAGTTTTAGTCCATGGCTCTGACACCAGTTGTTTGTCTGTGTCAGCCCCTCCTGGAGAACATTTGTGTCAGTGTGAGATTCAGTTACAGCTTCTAATTTGCAATAATCTGCAAATTTAGTCAGCCAGAGACCACTGACATTGGCCTTGACTTCTGAGAAGTAAATGCCAAAAAGGAGCGGTCCAAGGACTGATCCCTGAGGGACTCCACTTGTGACTGGACTCTTTGTAGAGGTGGACTCCCCAATTCTAACTTCCTGAGCCTTGTCTGTGAAAAAGTTGGCCATCTACCTGGCGATGTGTTGCTAATAATGTTAGTCCTGCTCATTTCACACATGCAACACCTTGCTTATAGTTTATCAAAGCTTAGCAATACTGTCTGGTTTGTTAGTGTCAGTACCATTGTTTACAGTTGACAAATGTAACATCTTCCTCATTTTTCATGTAGTTCCTAGATGCCCTTTTAGTGTACAGCTAGGAATGGCACCCATCAGCAGCCTCATTGTTTTCATCTTTGGCGACTGATCTGTTCTCCCAACATTTTTTCCAATTTAGCTTGCAAGTGCAGTGAAACTCAAGTATGGGATCCCTTGTGGATTGTTTCAGTATTTGCTCATAGGTACGTACTAGGCTATCAGCTCGAGGGCCTATGTAGGCCTAGCCAACAAGGTTCCCTGCCACCCAAGAAAGTTATTTTCCTTTGCCACTGTCGAGCAGAAACACAGAAGTGATCCCCGGGGTGTATTTCCTATTTCCCATCCACTCATCAAGATTTTTCTTGAAGAGTGCTAATGAAGAACTTTGCTTGACATAGATGGGTAGCCTGTTCCAGAGTATGGGAAGTCTCTGGGATATGAATGTGTCCCTCCAGCATGTCCTGTTTATTGTGATGACAAGGTTTAGGTCCCTAGACCGTGTAGCTCGGAGGGATTGGGATTTGTTTAGGTGTAGCATGTCCAATAGCTCTGGGTTTGACATAGCTTTATATGTTAGGCAGAGATCACCTCGGAGTAGGCGATATGCTACGAAGTAAAGCTGGAGTTTTTTGAGACGGTCAGTGTAGGGCATTTGTTTGAGGCCAGTAATCCTCTTTGTGAGGTACTTCTGTGGCCTTTCCAGCTGCTGCAGATGTCTTGTGAGGTACATTCCAAAAGAGGCGTTGTACTCTATAGTGGGTCTAATGAGTGTAGAGTAGAGGGAAACAGTGACCTCTTTTTCCATGGATGAGAACCCTTTTATGTGGACTTCCTGACTACTGTGGCAATGGGACTGTCAAAGGACAGACTACTGTCCACCTGGGTCCCAAGGTTTCTTGTCATACATTCGGTGTTAAGTAGACTGCTGTCTATGTCGTAGTTCATGGGTACAGAGTTTTTACCAAAGGGGATGACAATGCACTTTTTGGCATTGAGCTTGAGGCCATGGCTCTGACACCAGGCATCTCTCTCAGCAAGGCCCTTCTGTAGGATTTCCACATCATTTGGGGACTCGACTATGGTTCCTAGTTTGCAGTCATCTGCGAACTTCGTTAGCCAGAGGCCTTCTGTGTTAACCTGTACTTCAGAGAAGTAGATACCAAACAGGAGAGGTCCCAGGACCGAACCCTGTGGTACTCCATTTGTCACTGGTTTAAGGTCAGATTTGGAGTGTGCAACTTTTACAGTGTGGGTTCTGTCAGTGAGCCAGTAGGCAACCCTTCTTGTGAAGTAGGGATTTATACGTAGTTTAGTGAGTTTAGCTATAATTCCAGAATGGGGGATGGTGTCGAAAGCCTCGGCGAGGTAAAGATAGGCTGTGTGAATCACCTTACCCTCATCTACGGCTTTGGTGACTGCCTCAAAGAAGTCTATCAGGTTCAGGAGGCATGATCTGCCTTTCACAAACCCGGCCTGGGTGAGATCCAGAGTTTGGAGGTTACCAATGTCTTTGTTTATGAGTTCCATGATGATACATTCCATGGCATTGCAGACCAGGCTCATCAGGCTAATAGGGCGATAGTTCCCAGGATCAGTGGTGGCTCCCAGTTTGTGGAGTGGGATAACTGTTGCTGTACGCCATTCAGTGGGCACCAAGCCTGATGTGAGACTGTGATTGAACATGGGTCTTAGGTGGGGAGCCCGTTTATTCTGAAGTTCGTGTAAAATGCAGCCTGGGAGGTTGTCCGGTCCCATGGCTGCTGTGTTTTTGGCTTTAGAGAGTGCAGCTTTTACCTGCGTAGTTGTGATTACAGAGACTCTGCATTCTTCCTGTATAGATATGGGCCCTTTAGGGGGTGAGTGGGGGTAAAGTTAGCACTGATCTGTCAGGATGTTGGCAATATCAGTTGGTTCTGTAATTTTCGTGCCGTTGTGCTGTAACTCAGAGCAGATCTGGGTGTTGCCATTGAGATTCTTGACATAGCTATAGAATGCTTTGTGGTTGTCCTTAGAATCAGTGGAGATTTTGTTTTCGTAGCTAGCTTTGGAGGATCTTATAAGGGATCTCAGCTTCTTACTGAGGCTGACCAGGGAGCTCCTCCACTCATGGGATTTTACTCTCTTTTGCAACAATTTCTTCCTTCTGTTGTAGAGTTTATTTATGGCAGGGGACCACCAGATTGGCTACATTGTTTATTGATGGCAGAGTCACTTCCTTTTTGATAAGGGCCGTACTGCTAATCCTGGGAGTACTTTTTGTTAACTTCTCCAGTTGTCAAGACTTAACTGAAAAAAGCCAAAGTGTTGCTCCATTTAAGTTTATCCCACAGGTATGAAATCCTTTGGGTAATGAATTTGTCCTCCCAAGAAGGCCTGTTTATGTTGCAATACAAGCTGAACAATTTGGCTTGAGCATTTTTAACATTACTGGTGTTTCTATGTTGGAAAAGGTCTAGACAGGATGTGTCTTAGCAAGAAGGCAAGACAGAGTTCTCCACGCAGGAGCCTGTATAATACAGGTAAAGGTCTAAGGGCTTTTAGTTACTCAGGATAACTAAGGGACCCAAGCACTATGATTCTGTTAGTTTTAAAACATTGAGATCTTTCAAGTTCTGTGATGCCTAATCCAGTATAACCAACTGATTATGGCCTATAAAATCCTCTATAATCTGGACAATACTCCTGCACTTAAAAATATTATCACCCCCTATAACAATCCTAGACCGCTTCGATCCTCTAACAAACTACTAATTCACACTAGCAAAGTTAATAACACAGCCGGTGATTCCCTTTGAAAACTCTGTAAGTAGATCCTGGAACTCTCTTCCAGCTGATATTACCTTACTTTCCACCTTGGGTCAATTTAAAACTAGACTCAAACAACATTTGTCACTTAACTGGCTATGTCAATGTATCAAGCCTGGCTAACTCTCTCTAGAATTTGTAAAAATCTGTTAACCAGTTTACTGTGTAATTTAATTTAATCCTGACTTGTGCTCAGGATTAACTGTAACCTGTGGAACTTGTTTAACTTGCTTACTTATGTAATCTCTATAAATAGTCTGTTTGTAATATGTAATGCTGGTATTATGTAATGCTGTATCTGCTTACCCTTGGAGCTTTTCTCCTCGGGGCTCCGCTGAACATGGACATGCATCCAGTCGGACTATCCCGGTCAACAAATGTAAAATAAAATAAAAAAATAAAAAAAGTGTTTGGAGACATGCATACTATATGGTGCATTATATATAATTATTGGCCTAATAACAGAAGAGTACAAGGGAACGTGACATCTCTGAATCTAATGTATATGTCTTCAGTTATTCACTGGGCACATATAACTGATATGTGATTGAAGGACAGTTTATTGTCAGTTAGTGTACTTATAGGTTCATCTGCGGTGGTGGTGCTGTGGTAGCGTTGTCGCCTCACAGTAAGATGCTGTCCGGTCGATTCTCAGCTAGAGTGTCTTCTGCGTGGAGACATGCGTTAATGGGCGTACCTTCGTTGAAGGTTGTGCGTCAGGGCTGGTAACTCGGCACGTAAAAATCAACTACCAGTCATTAGCAGACCGGAGTTCCGCTGTGGCGACCCCTAACTGGGAAAAGCCGAAAGACACAGCAACAAGTGTACTTATAGGGTTCATAGGTTGGTACTAGGCTATTGGCCCTAGGGCCCATACAAGCCTAGCCATAACAATTCCCTGGATATTTCTTCCCACAATATTTACTTCCCAGGGCCCCTAAGATATCATATTATTATAATATGATAATCCAATAATCTAATCTAATATAATAATTATGTATTATTAAGATAAGATATTATGATAGCATAATGTTATGTCAACCTTAAGCAGGGTGACATTTTTCTGCTCGACTCTAAGCTAGAGCGTCTTCTGCGTGGAGACATGCGTGAATGGGCGTACCTTCATTGAAGGTTGTGCGTTAGGGCTGGCAACTCAGCATGTAAAAATCAACTGCCAATCATTAGCGGACCGGAGTTCCGCTGTGGTGACCCCTAACCGGGAAAAGCCGAAAGACACTACAAAAAAAGTGGGATAGACACATTTCCCATATCTAGCTACACTTCATTTTTTGGCATTGTCTAAAGCCATGGTTGGAAGACGAGGTGCTGACTCTTCCTAACCCCACATGGAGAATATAGTCTGTATGGAGTCAGTCATGGATTCCAATGTGCAGTTAGGGGCAAACCTTATACTTCTACTTTCACATCAGGGAAGTGGTTCAGAACGGGACCTAGTGTATAGAACCTTAAGGCACTCCAGTAATGACAAGTTGGGTGGATGCTAGTTCCATTACATACAGAACCAAAGATAAGTTTTTCCATTTCTTGGTCTGTTTTTAAATTCACTTTAAGTTTTTGCTTTAGCTAACTGCTTTAAACCTATATTAATATTTCTTCTACATAATTGCACTGCATTTTGCTGTTTAAGTGGTTGATATTAAACACTAGTTTCATTCTTATGTACCAAGTGTATGTCAGGCTAGATCAGGATTAGTGTTTGCTTTAAGACAGTTCCAGATCAGTCATATCAGAGCTAAGGGTCTATTATTTTTCCCTCCTACCCACTCATTTGAAGTTCTGTTCTTAAACCCAGTGCATCTGTTTCCTGCCTCTTATGATGCTTTGACAACATAAGTCTCTCCCTTTCCTTGTTCATTGGCTTTTGATAATAAGACTTAAGTATCATTTTGTAAAGTCTCTTCCCGTAAACTACTCTCCAGCTAAAACACCTTTGATAAAATTGCTTAATACTGTGAGTGTACTGATATTGCTTGTACTGTTAGTAATAAATTAGTAAGTTTTTACTATAACTAATTTACTGGTTCTTTCTTGTGGCAGGTTGTTTACAGGTTAGTTGTTTTGTACTAAACTTTCACTGTTGTTAGTCACTCCTGGCCCCATAGTCATTCCTGTTGGGATCATGGCCCAGCCTTTCCCCACAACTTCTCTAGCCAGCCTAATTGAGATGGGTGTCTTGAGTCACTGTAAGAATCGTCTTATGCTTTCTGGTGATCACCTTGTACTCAAACAGCATAACACAGTGTGTGGGAAATCTACATATATAATGTCCTTGGAGGCAAAAATCTCACACACAGTAAATGCAGACACCAACATTGTCAGCAGTACACCATGCAACACACTTCATCCATCTCAGTTTACTTAATCCATCATATGCTGAGTTTCTAAAGATTAACTTGCCTAAACCTCAAAGACCTCAAAACACAACACAGGCACTAAGGATATCAGCAAGTTAAGCCTACCACCTCACATAGGAGAAGGACTCTCAAAGTCATGGATACTGAGCCCACATCGACGCAACCTAACATTCTTCTTGTAGGTGACTCCATTATAAGACATACAGATGTACCTCTTACCAGGCTGAGCAAGGAAAGAGTGACTGTTAGTTCCTTCTCTGGAATCCAGGATCTGTCAGATCATACATGCACTCAAGTCCTTGAACACCAAGTACCAGTATGACTCTGTCATATTTCATGTCAGTGACCTGAGGTGTACCTATAGACATGCTAGAGCTCTCAGACTGTGTGTCCAGGGCAGGTATGAGTGTAGCATAGAACAGCATTTACCGTCTCCAAGGATGATGCAGTGATGTAAGCAAAAAAATAAGCCTTTTTTAGGCAATGCCAACTCTGTTAAATCTAGTTTTCAGATAAGTGCCCTGTTGGGAGGTTGTTCTCATATTTTTTCTTTTGTTACTGTTGTCTGTGGGGTTCTTGTCATCCAGAAAGGGTAAATGCCAGTGTGGGAGTCAGATTCCCCATAAAGATTGTCACGAGCAGTGTTTATTTTATCTAGGTGCTTCCCACGACCATACGTCCTATTCTGTTTGCCATGCTTTTTTCCTGAAGACTTTGCATAGTTGGGTTTCCTCTTTGGCCATATACTTAGAAAACCAACATCTTAATCTTTTGGCAAAAGATGCCATGGAAGGAACTTCCCTGTCTGAGGGTCAGCCATCCGCAAAGAAGAAGGTCAAAAAAGCTAGGTCTGATTCTTCGGCTGTGCTGCCTCTGCGGGACATCTCTCTCAGGGCTACTTAAAGCCCGGAAGATCACCTGGCTCCTTTGTTGGATTCCTCTGCCTTGACCACTTCAGAGGCCGGCATGGATGTGGCTTCATGCATGTCCCTTGAAGCCTTGCAGAGGTCTGCTTCGGATGTTTAGTGGGAACCAAGACTGATTATTACCGAAGGGCCTAGGGGTGTTCCTCACATTTTGGTTAGGGAGGAGGTACCAACTACCATTATAGAATGTCGTATGGGTTCAGAGCCTTCTAAATTTTACAAGGCTGATGTCCCTTAAAGAAGAAGAAAAAAAAAAAACTAAACGTTTCTCCTGCTGCTAAGGACCCTCAGAGTGAATGGCAGAATTTCACTGAAGGTTTGTTTAATACCCTTATGGATTTGAAACCTCCTCAAGGGGTTTCTGTCCCAGCACCCCCTTGGTCATCTTCTCCTCTTAAGAGGCCTATGGAGCTAGATTCCTGTGAGGAGGAGGAGGATTTTGATGAGGAATCCCTTGCCTATTCTTCCCAGATTCCTTCTGCCTTAGACTGTGGTTATGAGGAAGAGGAGCTCACTAGTACTGACTCTCTTTTTGAGGAGATTTCCTCTGGGGACACAATTTCCAGAATGATGGAATTTTTCAAATGGGATTGTGCCCAGGTGTCTGAAGTTCAGAAGATGTATTATGAGCTTCTGCAAATGGAATCTCTAGGCCTTCTGTTGTTCCTCGTGTTCTGCCTGGCTTGTTGGATGCCTTTTCTGCTACATCTTAGGCTTCTGATTTTATAAGGTGCCTGATGATTGCAAGTTCCTTTATAAGTGCCCCTCTGTGGTGTTCTGTGGCATCTGACAAGCCATTTAAAGTTACTGCCTTCTGCAAAGTTACTTCCTTTTGATAAAGACAGCATAATTATTGAAAGACTGTGTAAGAAGGAATGTACCTCGGCTACCCTTGCTTTTGGAGCTGTAAATTATCGGACCCATATGGCAAAGTATATTTTAACTCTTCTATCTCAGGCCTGTCAGGTTATTTCTGACATTCCTGACTTTGAGGAAAAGACTTCTGCTCCCTCCTTGTTAGGGCCTTCTTCCCAGGTGGCTCGCCATTCTATTAAATGCAGTTATGATGCAGCAGGTGCTTCTTCTATGGCTGCTGCTTTTGGTTCTGTGCTGAGGCGATATTCCTGGCTTCGGCTTCAACCCTTAAGTGATGATGATAATTCTAAGTTGATGGATGCTCCTCTGGATAACAAGCATTTGTTTGGTGCTGCTGCTGTCGAATTCTTTAATTCCCTACAGAAAAAGGGTAAGGCCTTACAGGATCTAAAACATATTTTTGTTTTTCCTGTACCTAAATTCTAAAGGAATTACCCTAATAAGCCAACCTTTGTTCGGAGGCAGTCTCGCCCTCAAAGGTAAGAGGGGTGGTAGAAGGGCTCTTCCTGCTAGGCTACCCTAACTCCTTTAGCTCATCAATATCCTTTTCCTGACAAACTAGATGCTGTCTGACTGTCCTGTTCTTCTCGGCCACATTTCTCTTTGTCTTCCTCTTTCCCTGTCCTTTCCTGTTTGGTTAAAGACTACTGAAGATTCCTGGGTTCTTTCCATCATTTGCCAAGGGTAATTCATGGTCGGAAATCTCTTCCCCCTTTCTTGGACATTCTTCAGCCCCCCCTGGAACAGTTAACCTTTTTTCCAGAGGTGTTTCATGGTCTCTTTACTCGGGCAACTATTCAGGATGTTCCAGTTTCTCAAAGGGGAAGGGGTTTTATTCCAGAATGTTCTTGGTCTGCAGGAAAGAGGGCATTTTGAAACCCGTTCTGGATCTCTCTCACATAAACACCTTTTTGAAGGTCCCTTCTTTTTGGATGTTATCCCTTCAGACTTTGTTTCCTCTGCTGCTTCCTCAGGCTTTTCTAGTTTCTCTGGAGCTCGAGGATGCTTACCTTCATATGCCTAGTCATCCCCTTTTCAAGAAGTTTTTACATTTCTCTGTTACTTCCTGGCATTTTCAGCTCCCTGCTTTCCCTTTGGCCTCTCTACTGCCCCAAGGATATTCACCACATGCCTCGCTCCTGTGATTGCTTTTTGCAGGCTAAGGTGGTTACAGGTCTTTCCCTACTTAAATTACCTTCTTTTTCTCACTTTGCCATTTCTCTCTTGCAAAGCCTGGGGTTCACACCCGACTTCTTCACAGGATCATGTTTTTTCTGAATTGCAGGATCCAGACTGTTGCAATGCTGGCATCCCTGCCTCCTCTCAAGGCCTTAACTTTCATTGCCTTCTTTCAGTCCCTTCTTTCTCTGGCCTTATAAACAGCCAGGGAATTTCTGAGAGCTCTGGGTTTCATGGCCCCCACCATTCCTATGCTCCCTGTAGCCAAACTCCACATCAGAAATTTTTTCAGTGGTTTCTAAATTCAGTTTGGCTTCAGCATTCTCATCCTCTAGATTTACTAGGGCCTCTTTTGACATCTCAAGCTGGAATTTCATTGGTGGATTCAGCAGTTGCCATTCAGTCCAGGGCTTAGTTTTCAACATCCATTCCCCTCTCAGGAGCTGTTCACAGACTCTTCAGACATGGGATTGAGGGGCTTCCTTCAGCTTTCTAAAACTGCAGGGCCTCTGGTCGCTTCAACAAAAGAAAGACCACATCAGTGTCAAAGGAATGAGAGCTCTTCTGTTGGCTCTTCAAGCATTTCACCCTCTTTTCATTCACCCTCAAGGTACTTAAAGATAGTACCACAGTGATGTGGTATGCCAACAAGCAATGGGGGGACCAGATCTTATCTCCTTTGCAGGTTAGCACTTCAAGTGTGGGACCTAGCTATCCAGTATCAAGTGACACTTCAGGCAGTTTACAGTCCATCAGGTCAGAACATTGTGGTATACTCTCTGAGCAGGTCGATATCACAATTCCATAAGTGGATGCTTCACAGGGATGTGTTTCTGGACATTGTCCACCATTGGGGTACTCCTCAAGTAGATCTTTTGCCTCCCTCCTGAACAGAAACATTCCTCTTTTTATGCCACAGACCCATGTCCTCTGACCTGGATGGTGGATGCCCCCTCTTTTTCCTGGAAAGGGATGTTTCTTTATGCTTTATCTCACCTTCCTCTCATTCCAAAAGTCCTGTTCAGGATAAAGCAGGATGCTCTGAAAACCTTCCTGGTGACTCCCTTTTGGCCCAGACAACATTGATTCCCTCTTCTGCATTTAGCCAAGGGCAATCATCACAAGTTACCGCACAAGGTGGACCTTCTCGCACAAGACAAGGGATCTCTCATCCATCTCCACTTGACCAGTCGTAAACTGGCACTGCAGGTGCTAGGTTTTTGACTCCGTATAGACACCTTATTTCTGAGGATGTGCTTCAGGTCCTGCAGGAGGCCAGGAAACCCACAACTAGGAAATCCTACTTATCCAAATGGAAGAGGTTTTCTATTTGGTGTCTTTCTCGTAACCTGGATCCACTTTTTTGTGGATGTTCCTTTGGATGTTCTTTGTGTTTCACAGTTGCAGTCATCACATTTGGGTTATCCCTGCCAGGGTAGCCCTCAGTTGGCCCGAATACCAGAGGCTTAGTATTTCTGCATCGGTTGCCGTTGCTCCAGGACTGACATCAGGTCATCAGTAGTATAAAATAAGGCAGCCGACACCATTACATCAGTCTTTCTTGCCGAGGAGCCCGAAGCAGAAGCAGTTCGCACGAGTGCCGGTCGACTGCTACCTGAGTTTTTGTTTTCCAAATTGAAGTTGAAGTCTTTTAAAGCTAAGTACCCCATTGGGGACCCTTTTTTCTTGCTCTAACCGATGTCAGGAAAAAGTTAACAATTGTCTCGCCTATGGAAAGCAAATATCATACCGAGACGTTCACTCTTACTGCATCACTTGCTTAGGCCCAGACCACGACATCCCCCACTGTCACTTTTGTGCTTTGTTCAATGCTAGAACTGTACGTCGTCGGGCCCTTATTGTAGCTAGATATTTTCGCTCTCAGTCCTCGAATTCCGATATGGCTTCAGTAAGCCATCTGACAGCAGATCTTCTGAAAAACCGTAAAGATAAAGACAGAGACAGACCGCACAGGTCCAAACTTACCGACGATGCTTCTGTTTAGCTAGTCATCAATTCTTCGGTCCTCAGTGAGGCTCTTTTGCAGCCCCTGATGCCCACTTCTCTAGATTCGCAGGCCGCTACTGAGACCCTTTCGGAGTCCGGTATGCAGCGAGACACTTCATTGACTAAGGATCTTTGGATGTCTCTACCTTGGATGGGTCCAGAGCCGCTGAGTAGGCACCAGCTTCCAAGGAAGTACTTTGCACTACCGATTCTCGACACAGACCGACAGCTTCTTTTTCTGTCTACCATTCTTTTGAAAACTACCGAGTTTCTAAGGCCCAGAATATGAGCCACACCCAAGAATCCGATGACCCAATCTCAGGCACCTGCTTCCTTGCCTCAGTCTCAATGCTTAAAATGGTGGAAGACCTTATAATGCTGATCCAGGGGAAGTCAAGCTACCCTTTCCAAAAGACAAGGAGAGTTGTCCCCAGTAGTTTAATCTGAACAGGAGTCCAATGACTCTGATGCATCTGAATATGAAGACACGCAACCCCTCTCTGCTTATGAAGATTCTGATGCAGAGGAATCCATTCCTTCAGCCTCTCCACCCGAGGACTTTTCCTTTGGGGAAACTCTACATACTTTAAGGGAGCATTTCCAATGGGAATGTCAGGACTACCCTCAGTCTAAAAAGAGACTCAGTGAATTCTTAGATCTTCCACAACACAGACCCTTGGCCATTCCTCCTGTCTTGGATGTTGTGCATGATATTTTCATGGAATCTAGTTTGACTCCTGACATCCTCCCTAGGTATTATAGAGTCCCTAACTCTCACACATTTCTTTTCAAAAATCCTATTGCTGACCTGGAGGTTATCTCTCAAGGGCCTAAAGGAATTAAAGCAACTTCTACTAAGAATCCCACCCCCCTCAGATAGGGATTCCCAAGCATTAGACAGATGGGGTAAAAAAGTATGCACCTCTGTTAGTCTTGCTATTGGAGCACTAAATTGTCAGTTCCATATGCTAAAATTGCAACAACATACCATGGAATTCCTCAAACAAAAAATATCTTTTCCAGCTTGTGCAGAAAATAGTGTTACAAGAGTTAATGCATTCTGGAAGTCAAGTAACTAAGCACACCTTACAATGTGGTTTTGATGCCCTAGAAGCATCTTGCAGGTCAGTAGTCACTGATTCTGTCCTTAGAAGGCATGCTTGGCTTAAGGAACAGCCCTTGCCAGACCATGCCAAATCCAAATTATTGGACACACCCTTGCTCAAAGATAACTTATTTGGCACCAAGGCAGAGGAGGTCTTAAAAAAGATGGAAGAAAAAGCTAAATCTATGCAGACAGTTAAGGATTTCCTGTAGGCCCAGTCACCGACCAGGTTTAGTAGGCATTGCCCCTCCAAGCACTGGTCCTTTCCTGCCCCCTCCATGTCATTTCAGCCTAGACCCCGGGGAAGCAGACCCCCCCCAGACAGCAGCCACAGGGAATGCAGAGATTTAAGCAGTGGAGTTCCTCCTCTTCAAAACCAAGGAGTGCTAAGCCCCCCCCCCCCTCATGGCAAGAACTCACAATGACTCTCCACTTCCTCCCTCTGCCCACCTGCACTTACCCCTAGGAGGAAAACTCTCCTTTTACGCAAGCACCTGGGCCACCATTACCAACGACCTGTGGATCCTCAACACAGTGTCCCAGGGATACAAATTTTATAATTTTATTTCCACACTCTACCAACCCCAAAAGGGTTCCCCGATCTTCCCCCAAACCAGTGGGTAGAGGCCAAAAAGCAAGTCCTTTCCCTGTTGTCTATGAGGGCAATAGAGCTTGTTCCTGCAGAACAGATAGGCCAAGGTTTTTACTCTAGACTCTTCCTGGTACCCAGAAAAGAGGGCACCTGGTGCCCCATTCTCGATCTGTCCATTCTAAACACCTTCCTGGTGATACCAAAATTCAAAATGCTCACCCTACAGCAGCTACTACCTATGCTGTTCAAGGATGCTTGGCTACCCACCCTAGACCTAAAAGAGGCCTACCTACACATCTTAATCAGGGAATCATGCAGGAAATATCTACGTTTCAGGGCAGAATCACTGCACTTTCAATTCTGTGTGCTTCCCTTTGGCTTATCTACTGCTCCCAGAGTTTTCACAAAATGTCTGGCTCCCGCCATTGCTTTTTGCAGGCAAAGAAATATTCAGATTTACCCATACTTAGACAACTATCTAATTCAGGCAGACAGTCAGGAAAAGCTGCTCAAGCACCTGACCTTTTGTAAAGGACCTACTGACCTCCCTGGGGTGTACCATCAACGAAAAGAAATCCAAACTAGTACCCACCCAAAAAATTATATTCCTGGGAGCAAGCTAGGACACAGCATCCCAGATGGCATTCCTTACACTAGAAAAGGACAACCTAGCTGACAGCCTATTTCTCTCAACTAGCCACCAGACCCAAGTTATCCGCGAACTCTGGGGTTCATGGCTTCTTGCATTCTACTCATTCCATGTGCCAGACTGCATATGAGGAAACTTCAATGGTACCTAAAAAGTCTTTGGTGTCAGCACACTCAAGACCTGGAACTCTTATACCAATGATACCTTGTCTAAGGAACGATTTTCTTTGGTGGGCAGCAGCATGCTACCACAACAAGGGACTTCACTTCTCACAACCCCATACCACCCAGATCCTCACCACAGAAGCATCAAACTATGCCTGGGGTGCACACCTGGACAGCAGGTGCTTACAGGGCCAATGGAACCCACATCAAATACATCTGCACATCAACCAAAAAGAGATGTTAGCTGTCCACCATGCACTGACAGCTTTCAGACCCCTCCTCTCCCCGGGGGCTCTACCCATCAAAACAGACAACACCACTGTGATATGGTATATCAACAAGAAGGGAAGAACTCACTCCTACCCTCTGTGCAGGCTCGCCATGACCCTATGACACACAGCCTCTGCCATGCAACTACACATGCTAGCACAATTCCTGCCAGGCTCTCTAAACTCTCTGGCAGACAACTTAAGCAAAAATCTTCTGGACCCACATGAGTGGCAGCTAAACCAAAGAACCTTCACCCTTGTAATTCAGAAATGGGGAACCCCAAAGGTTGACTTCTTTGCTTCCCACTCCAACCATCAGCTCAGCAAGTTCTGCACCAGGGAGCCTCACTGCAAGGTCTGGAAAGTGGATGCTTTATCCTTCCAGTGGGTCAACCTCTCAGTCTGTGCATTTCCCCCACTACTGCTCATTACAAGGGCACTGCTCAAAATAAGCGAGGAAAAACCGAGGGCAATCCTGATTGCCCCAGACTGGCCATGCCAGCATTGGTACCCACTGCCGCGCAGCCTGTCACCTCTGCCACCATAGCATCTCCCTCAGATCCTGACACTCATGACCGAGAGGGAAAGAGAATTTATGCATCCCCAATTGCAGACCCTCAATCTGGCAATCTGGCTTATTTCCTGACCACTGTACAAGCTGCCAATCTCAGCAAACAGGTTCTAGATGTTATACATGAGCCAGACGCCCTAGCACTAGAAAGTCTTATGCTGACAAATGCAAAAGGTTTTGCACATGGATCCAGGCTAAGGGAGCCGGTACAGCACAGCCCTTCCTACCTCTCATCCTGGATTACCTTGCTGACCTACTACACAGTGGTCTATCCTTTTCCTCTATTAAAATTCATACCTCTGCTCATTTCAGCACGGAGCAACCTCTTTCCTCACACCCTCTCATCAAACAGTTCTTAAGAGGTGCTAACAACTTGAGGCCACCCAGAAGAGCACCTACCCCAGCTTGGAACCTAAACTTTGTGTTGGAAAAGCTCACCCTGCCCCCATTTGAACAAGTAGCTTCAGCAGAGTTGAAGTTTCTCTCATGGAAGACAGCCTTGTTTCTAGCCATCACTTCAGCAAGAAGAGTTTCTGAGCTACAAGCACTAATGGCTGTAGAGCCCTTCATCATTTTTCATGCTGACAGGGTCTCCCTCAGGACTAACCCATCTTTCATGCCAAAAGTGGTGTCCAGTGTGTCTCTCAACCAATCCCATTCATTTGCCCACCTTTTTCCCTAACCCACAAAACAAGGGGGAAAGGATACTGCACTCTCTAGAACTGCACAGACAGACCTAAATCATTTAGAAAGACTGCTCAAGTGTTGGTCAGCTTTGTTCCAGGAACAGAGGGCAATGCCATATCCAAATAAACCATTTCCAAGTGGATAGCGCACTGCATCCATTTCTGCTACAAGCAACATGGGAAACCTCCCGCTAAGGGGGTCAGGACACACTCCCCCAGAGCAACCTCCACCTCTGCAGCTTTCCTCAGAGGGGTCCCCATTAGGGACATCCTGGATGCTGCAACATAGAGATCTGTTCATACCTTCACCAAGCATTACCACATGCCTGTCTTCTCCAAATATAGCATTTATAGCATCTACTGTCTGTTTTTCCTTGTTCCTGAAAAAAAAAAAAAAATATATATATATATATATATATATATCTTGTTTTCCCGCCTTACTTAACTAGAGTAGTCCAGTTTCAGAGTTTGCTGATCCCTGGGCTTTGTTTTAGTTCCTGTTACTGATTCATAGCCTTATTTGGAAGGAAGGAAGTTTCTTTGCTTACCAGTGGGAGTGGGAAGCACTGAGCAACCTGTTTGTCCAATTTGGTGAGGTTTCAGCCAGAAACTAGTAGTCCATTGGTCGTTTTGGGCCAGTTCCTAGCTTTTTTCAGCCCCCTGCAATAAAACACGCTAAATGCGCGTTTTTCAGCTTGTACCAACTCAGCACAGATCCTCGTGGTGGCCTGCAGAGTGATCCAAGCAGCAGAGAGCTAAAAGAGCGACTTTTTACCTGATTTAAGTATATTTTTGTGGCTTTCCCACTGTTATATACCTAGCGACTGCATTTCGCCTGTTTTGCTGCTACATTGAAAGTGATTTCTGCATTTATACTGTTTATTGCACTTTAAGTTTCTAATTGTTACAAATTGTATCTGTAGGCTACACACTCAAGTGCGCTAGCCGATTTATAGCATTTATAGCATCTACTGTCTGTTTTTCCTTGTTCCTGAAAAGAAAAAAAAAAAAAAATATCTCTTGATGTCCTTCAAGAATGCAGCTGCAGTCATAACATGTGGGTTGTCCTGCCTCAGGCAGCCCTCGGTCGGCCGGATTCCAAAGTCTGGGTCCGACGTCGGCTGATGTCGCATTTCTCTCCGACGTCTGAGCGGCTGGAGTACATAAGCATCAGCCGACACCATTTTCTTCAGTCTTTCTTGCCGCGCGGTGCCCGAAGCAGAAGCAGTTCGCAAGTGCCGGTCGGTCAGCTTCTGTATTCTTCGATACCGAAGTCATCAAAAAAGCTAAGTATCCCGTTGGGGACCTTTTCTTGCCTCAGCCGATGTCAGAAATTACTGAAAAAGTTAACAATTGTCTTTCTTGTGGTAAACTAATACCTCATAAGGATTTCCACTCTTACTGTCTTCCTTGCCTTGGCCCAGACCACAACGTCTCGGCCTGTGTAGCCTGTGCTCGCTTCAACAAGCGCACTCTCAGGCGCCGGACGGAGTTCACTGAAGATTTTTTCGGCGATAAATTTGCTTACACCATGCCGTCGGAACTTCCGACATCGCAAACTCCCAAGAAGCGAAAAGACCGGGACTGACATCCTCGGCCCGCGTCTACCACCGACTCCACGCCAAAACCTAGCGCGAGTGCTCCGGTTCCCTCTGAGACGGTCTCTCCACCGCTCCGAACCGAAGACACCGCGTACCGGCGACTCGATTCGGACATCACTCCGACGCCAGTTATCGATTTTCCTCCGGATACCGAAACCGAGGAAATGCCCGAGACCATTGCTGTAGACAAGGTCACTCCTGCACGTGGAGCTGCCAGGCCTCCTATGGCCATGTCTGTTAAGGCCTACACTAGGGCTAAGGCAGCCAGCAAAACAAAGCATCTTACTACTAAAACCCTTACCTCAGCCTACTCCAGAGACACAAATTATGTCCATGGCTGCTGACTTAATTTCTATGATTAGAGGTTCACAGGCCCATCCTGAGAGAGGATCCCAGCCTCCTTCTGATAAAAGGCTCCGGGTTGAACCCTCTGACCCTATTCCTTCAGATGAAGATTCTGAGGGCTCTGTCCACTCTGATAGCCAGGAAGAGCTCTTCCAGACCTATGAGGACTCGGATGCAGAAGATTCCATCCCCTCGGCCTCCCCTCCTGAGGATATTTCTTTTGGGGAAGTTCTGCATACCATGAGGGAACATTTCAAGTGGCAAGGACAGGAATATTCTGATTCCAGAAAACGCCTTAGGACTTTCCTTAAGAAGCCCCAGCACAGGCCCTTAGCTATTCCTCCTGTACTTGATGTTTTGGATGATTTATATTCTGACTCTAGTGCTACCCCTGATTCTCTTCCTCCTGCTCCAGCCAAGCCAGACAGGTATTACAGGGTCCCAGAAACTCATTCCCATTTATTCAGGGCCCATACTGCTGATTTGGAAACTATTTCACAGGGGCCTAAAGGAGTTTCAGCTTCCACCTCTAAAAATTCATTGCCCTCCAACAGGGAAGCTAGGTCATTAGAGAGATGGGGCAAAAAGGTTTACACATTCACTACCTTATCTATGAGAGCTTTGAATTGCCTTTTTCATATGTTACAATATCAGGATTTCCTGTTAGAAGATTTACAAAAAACATTAGCCACTCCTGATCCTTTAGACAGGAAGGCTTTGCAGGAAGCTGTACATAACACTCAGCAAGTAAGCAATCACTTCCTGCAGTGTGGATATGATGCACTGGAAGCTTCATGTAGGGCAGCTATGACAGGGGCAGTCATTCGTAGACATGTGTGGTTAAAAGATCAACCTCTACCAGATCATGTAAAGGCAAAACATCTGGATGCACCTTTGGAAAAGAACAAGCTTTTTGGTGCTAATGCTAAGGATGTGTTAAAGACCATCGAAGAAAAAGCAAAATCAGTTCAGACGGTGAAAGATTTCCTCCAGGTTCAACCCCCCAGATTCAGTAGGAATTGGCCTTCAAAAAACTGGTCCTTTCCTAATCCAGAAAAGTTTCAAAGGGGTAAAAACAGACGTGGCCGAGGAAGAGGCCAATACAGAGGCCCTTACAGGGGATGACAATGGCAGCCAGGAAACCAAAGAAGTGACGCAGGGGGTTCACCTGCCCCACAGCCACAATATCAATGACTTTCCTCTACTTCCGCCTACCAGGGAACAAATAGAAGCTCCCTTGGGCGGGAAATTATCTCTGTTTGCAGAAAATTGGCACAGACTGACAAAGAACAAATGGATTTTGGACATTATAGACCAAGGGTACAGGTTCCATTTTCATACCTTGCCAAGAAAACAAGGCATGCCAAACCTACCACAAAACCAGAGAGCAGAGGCTATCAAGCAAGTCACTCTGCTGACTCGGATGAAAGCAATAGAAAGAGTTCCACAACAAGAACAAGACCAGGGGTTTTACTCAAGACTGTTCCTTGTTCCAAGAAAAGAATCTCAATGGAGACCAATACTGGACTTGTCCGCATTAAACACCTTTCTCATAGTACCAAAGTTCAAAATGCTGACTCTACAGCAACTCCTTCCCATGCTGGGCAAGGGGTCTTGGCTGATTACTCTGGACCTCAAGGAGGCATACCTGCATGTCCCTATCAGACACAGCTGCAGAAGATACCACAGATTTCTTGCAGGGCCAGAGCATTATCAATTCTCAGCATTGCCATTTGGCTTATCTACTGCCCAGAGTATTCACAAAATGCCTGGCTTCAGTAATTGCTCATTGCAGGCTCCAGGGGATACAAATTTACCCGTACCTGGACGACTGCCTCATACAAGCGGACGACAAATTGATGTTGACAAAAAACTTGGACTATGTCATACGATTACTTCAAGCTCTGGGATACACAGTCAACTTCCAAAAGTCAAGACTGCAGCCATCCCAGCAAATAATCTTCTTAGGAGCCAAACTAGACACAGCCTCTCAAATGGCTTACCTGACAGAAGACAAGCAAGAGAAGTTAACTCATTACTTCAAAGGTTTAGCAAAACTCACCCAGATGACTGCAAGGAGATTCCTACAGGCCCTGGGTTACATGGCATCCTGCATTCTCCTGGTTCCATTGGCAAGACTACACATGAGAAAGCTTCAATGGTACCTAAAAAGCATTTGGTCTCAACACAGCAACAACTTGGAGACAATCATACCGCTTATTCCATGCCTACAAAAGGAATTCCTATGGTGGGCCTCAGTGAGCCAGGCAAACACAGGTATGTCATTCAAAAAACCACAGATAACACAGACCATGACCACAGGCGCCTCAGACCTTGGATGGGGGGCGCACATGGAAGGCAGGTGTATACAAGGACAATGGTCTCCAAAGGAAACACATCTGCATATAAACCAAAAGGAAATGCTGGCAGTAATGCATGCCATCGAGGCCTTTCAACACCAACTTCAGCAAGGCCATTTACTGACATGGACAGACAACACCACTGTGATGTGGTACATAAACAAGCAAGGGGGCACCCACTCTTACCCCCTTTGCAGACTGACAATGCATCTTTGGGAAAAATCACTGAGCCTAAACATCTAGTTACAATCCCAGTTTGTTCCAGGCAAAGACAATGTGTTGGCGGACAGCCTAAGCAGGAATTTCACAGATCCACATGAGTGGAGGTTACATCCGAAGGTCTTCACACAACTCACTTCGACATGGGGCAGGCCAGAAGTGGACCTATTTGCCTCTCACCTCAACCATCTTCTACCAAAATTCTGCACAAGGACATACCATCCAAAAGCTTGGAAAATAGATGCTCTCTCATTCAACTGGAACTTCCTAACAATCTATGCATTCCCACCTCTGCCACTGATGACCTCAGTATTGCTAAAGATCAAAGCAGAGAGACCCAAGGGAATCATAATAGCTCCGGACTGGCCAAGACAACACTGGTACCCACTACTACGGAGCATATGTCACACCAGGAGGTGGGCCCTTCCCCAATGGCCTCTACTTTTGACTCAACACAATTTCGCAACAGTGCATCCAAACCTTCAGACACTGCAGCTAACAGCATGGGAGATCGCATAAATAACCTCAACCTATCTCTCTCCAAGGAAGTTCAGCGGATACTAACAGAGGCTCGAAGACCATCCACCAGAAAGGTTTACTTAGCAAAGTGGAAAAGATTCAGCAATTGGAATACCAGCAAGGGACATGATGCATCATTGTTGAACATCCCACTCATCTTGGAATATTTGGCAGATATGCTAAAGAACGGCCTCTCATATTCTTCCATAAAGATACATGCATCAGCTATTTCAGCTAGATACAACACTGATCCTCCTGTTTTTTCACACCCTTTGCTAAGGCAATTCCTCAGGGGAATCAAGAACATTAAGCCACCAAGAAAGGCCCCAGTGCCAGCGTGGGACCTCAATTTTGTCCTAGAAAAACTGACTCTACCTCCATTTGAGCCATCAGCTTCAGTTGACTTGCAATTTCTCTCATGGAAGACAGCTTTCCTGTTGGCAATTACCTCAGCACGAAGGATTTCGTAACTACAGGCCCTAATGGCAATACCACCGTTCATAATTTTTCACAGAGACAGGGTTTCATTAAGGACCAACCCTACTTTTATGCCAAAGGTGGTATCTAGGGTTTCTTTAAATCAAGCCATTCATCTGCCTGCTTTCTTCCCCAATCCTGAGAATAAGGGGGAAAGACTGTTGCATACCTTGGACATTCACAGACAACTTCGATACTACCTGGACAGAACCAAGGCCAGTAGGAAGTCTGAACAGCTTTTTGTAGCTTACGCCCCGGCAGTCCAAGGAAAAGCAATTTCAAAACAGACTATTTCAAAATGGATTGGACATTGCATCAGATTCTGTTATTCCTTTCATGGAAAGACTGTTCCAGCCAATGTCAGACCACATTCCACCAGAGCTACAGCCACCTCTACAGCATTCTTAAGAGGGGTGCCTACTAAGGACATTCTAGAAGCTGCTACATGGAGCTCCGTGCATACATTCTCCAAACACTACAATCTCCCTCTATACTCCAGATCCAGAGCAGGCTTTGCTTCGGCAGTCCTGCAGGGTTTGATTGCCACACCATCTTTTTCCTAGAGCATTCCTCCTCCCCAAGCTAAGCTATGGTATTCTACCCACATGTTATGACTGCAGTTGCATTCTTGAAGGACATAGTACAGTTTTGTACCTACCATAAATGTAGATGTCCGATAGACATGCAACTGCAGTCGGATTTTCCCTCCCTCCATACCCCTCTATGCGTAGGGTCTACTCCTATCCCTGTTACTCTTAGCTGGGGATATCTGTTATGGTGTATTTGTTTTATTGCTCATTTATTTGTCTGGAATCCTGTTTTTGTCTTGCAATTTGATTACAGCCTTCCTTGGAGGGCACCTGGCATCTGGGGCAAGAAGCACTGAAGAAAATGGCGTCGGCTGATGCTTATGTACTCCAGCCGCTCTGACGTCGGAGAGAAATGCGACATCAGCCGACGTCGAACCCAGACTTTGGAATCTGGCCGACCGAGGGCTGCCTGAGGCAGGACAACCCACATGTTATGACTGCAGTTGCATGTCTATCGGACATCTACATTTATGGTAGGTACAAAACTGTACTTTTTCCTGCCTTACTGAACTAGAGTAGTCCAGTTTCAGAGTTTGCTGATCCCTGGGCTTTGTTTTAGTTCCTGTTACTGATTCATGGCCTTATTTGGAAGGAAGGAAGTTTCTTTGCTTACCAGTGGGAGTGGGAAGCACTGAGCAACCTGTTTGTCCAATTTGGTGAGGTTTCAGCCAGAAACTAGTAGTCCATTGGTCGTTTTGGGCCAGTTCCTAGCTTTTTTCAGCCCCCTGCTATAAAACACGCTAAACGTGCGTTTTTCAGCTTGTACCAACTCAGCACAGATCCTCGTGGTGGCCTGCAGAGTGATCCAAGCAGCAGAGAGCTAAAAGAGCGACTTTTTACCTGATTTAAGTATATTTTTGTGGCTTTCCCACTGTTATATACCTAGCGACTGCATTTCGCCTGTTTTGCTGCTACATTGAAAGTGATTTCTGCATTTATACTGTTTATTGCACTTTAAGTTTCTAATTGTTACAAATTGTATCTGTAGGCTACACACTCAAGTGCGCTAGCCGATTTATAGCATTTATAGCATCTACTGTCTGTTTTTCCTTGTTCCTGAAAAAAAAAAAAAAAAAATCTCTTGTTTTCCCGCCTTACTGAACTAGAGTAGTCCAGTCTCAGAGTTTGCTGATCCCTGGGCTTTGTTTTAGTTCCTGTTACTGATTCATAGCCTTATTTGGAAGGAAGGAAGTTTCTTTGCTTACCAGTGGGAGTGGGAAGCACTGAGCAACCTGTTTGTCCAATTTGGTGAGGTTTCAGCCAGAAACTAGTAGTCCATTGGTCGTTTTGGGCCAGTTCCTAGCTTTTTTCAGCCCCCTGCTATAAAACACGCTAAATACGCGTTAGCGCGATTTAGCGCGGAGTTGCCACTGTAGCACACGAGCAGCGGCGGATAATCAAGGTTAAACTATTCGGGCTACCTAAAGTCCACTCTTCAAATTTCCCCTTTAAAATAGCTCTTCCTAAGCTGTACTGATAATCTAACCACCCTATTCTATACCTAAAAAGTATTGATCTACTTCACTCATAAGTGACTATTCTCTATCCGGATAGCCTAGCACTTGCACCCAAAGTACTTTTTTTTCTCTGATATAGCACTTTTTAGTATACACAGCACCTACCAGCCTATTACCCTTCCTTGAGCATCCACATCCCTCAAAGTCTGTTCAAACCCATCCCTTTTCATTCTAGCATGTCGCGGGGTCAGTTGCTCGTGTCCTCTCCTGCCCAGCTGATGAATCTGGGAATATTGAGGCAATGTTACAATTGCCTCATGTACACAGACAACCCTCTCCTTCTCCCACAAAACACAAACACATGCGAGAGATTCAAATATATAGCCAAACTGGAGGCTGAGCTCTCTCATCATAGCACTGGCAAGACCAGACAGGAGGAGAAGGAAACCACACACACCACAAACCCAGTCTCACATAGCACTAGCACAACCTCATATCACACACACAAACACATAAAAACATACTCGGAGGCTCTGACTAAAAATCTACCAAAACAGCAGAGGCCACCAAAGCAGACACTCAAACAACTACCACCACAGACCAAGACACATGCAACACATAGACCACAAAGTCAATGTGCCAAACAGTCACAGCCCTTAAGGCCAAACACAATGCCAGACACTCTTGTCATAGGTGACTCCATAGTCAGACACACTGACGTTCCACTCACCAGATTGAGTAAGGAGAAGGTCACAGTGAGCTGCCTGTCGGGCGCTAGAATCCGCCACATAACGCAAGCACTCAGGTCACTCGACAGCAAGTACAAGTATGACTCAGTCATTGTCCATGCTGGTGTGAACGACCTGAGATGTACCTCCCTGGACTACATGAAAAGGGACATAGAGGAGCTCTCTGATTATGTAGCCCAGGCAGGTATGACTCTGACCTTGAGCAGTATCCTACCTTCACCAAGAATGATACCACAGTACAGAGACAAGATGATCAGCTTTAATAATTGGCTTAATCACTGGTGTCATTCAAAGGGGATCCAATGTCTGTCTGCCTGGGATGACATGCTGGACAAGCCACGTTGCTTCGCAAGGGACGGTTTGCACCTGTCACCCCTAGGCTTCCGGATATTGGCAAAGGCTCTTGCCACCCCCATAGTGCCTTTTTTAAGCCAGGCTCAAATTCTAAACCTACCACCTTAGAACATAACAAAGGAAAAAAACTAAGGGTAATGCTGCTCAACGCCAGAAGTCTCAACCTCAAGATGCACGCACTCGAAGCCCATCTCAGTATGGAGAACATTGATGTCTGTGCTGTGACTGAAACCTGGTTCAAGGCTCCTGAGAGCACCCCGGCACTAGCAGGTTTTACCTCATATCATGCGTTCCGGCCCCAAAATCCGGAAAACACCAAGAAAGGAGGAGGGGTGTCCATATTCATCAAAGGCACCCTCATTTCCAGGTTGGTGACAACGCATGATGCATCGGAGACCATTCAGGTTCAACTAACCATAGGCAAGACTGCTCTACAATTTGTAGCATGTTACAGGCCACCCTCTCAAACTCAGGAACCTCACATGGCTTTCCTGAAAACTCTGGAGGGGATAAATGTAACCCCAAACACCATCATACTAGGTGATTTCAACTATCCAAACATAGACTGGGATCACTACTCAAGCCTCAACACCCTAGCCCAAAGGTTCCTAGAGTTCATAAACTCCAATGCCATGGAACACCTAGTCACCATGCCCACAAGAGGTGACAACATACTGGATCTCATCATCATGAACATAGGGTCACAATGTTCAACACCAGAGGTATACCCTTCATTGGTGAGATCAGATCATAAACTAATCTCACTAGAAGTCCTCATCCCGCCCCCACCCCAGGCAAAAAAGACCACAGTGAAGAACTTCTCTAAAGCCGACTTCACACTTCTTAGTACTGGTGTGGTCTCCTTCAAGGCCCCAGAGCCAGCGGAAACCACCACTAAAACCGCTGAATCACTTTAACGCCTTCTACCAGCACCTCCAGCACTGCATGGATCAGGCAATCCCAAACAAAACAAAGACTCTTTGTACCAAAGGCAGGCGTCCAGTCTGGTGGACCCCAGCCATAAACAAGCTCTACAATAAAAGGAGGAAGCTACTACATGATAGAGCAAAATCCTTAAAAGGGGAGACACCCGTGATCATAGTAAGTAAAAAACTAAGATCTCTCATAAAATCCTCCAAGGCAAATTTTGAAAGAAAAATTGCCACGGACTCTAAAGACAATCACAAGGCTTTTTTTAGTTATGTTAGAAACCTGGGAGGAAACTCCCAGATATGTTCAGAACTGGTTCAAAATGATGTAAAGTTCACTGAATCTACAGACATTGCCAACATACTGGCTGACAGGTTCAGTGCAAATTTCTCCCCCCCCCCCTCCCCCTCAAAAGGAGAAATATCTATACCAGAGGATTGTAGCATCCCAAACATCTCTAATGCTCAGGTAAAAACAGCTCTCTCCAAGGCAAAAAACACAGCATCCATGGGACCAGATGGTGTCCCCGGTTGTGTGCTCCACGAGCTCATTGAGGAATTAAACCCGTAGTTACAGCAGCTGTTTAATCTTAGCCTCACCTCAGGATACGTACCCAAGGAATGGCGTATGGCTACTGTGGTCCCATTGCACAAAGGTGGTGCCTCCACCGACCCTGGAAACTACCGTCCCATCAGCTTGACAAGTCTGGTCTGCAAAGCTATGGAGAGGATCATTATGGAACTCATAAATAAAGACATAGGGGACCTGCAGACATTGGATCAAACCCAATTTGGCTTTGTCAAGGGTAGATCATGCCTTTTAAACTTGGTTGACTTTTTCGAAACAGTCACCAAGGCCATTGATGAGGGCAAGGCAGTCCACACAGCCTACCTTGACCTGGCAAAGGCCTTTGACACGATACCCCACTCTGGCATCATAGAAAAACTCACCAGCTTAAATGTAAACCCATACGTCACAAGATGGGTTGCAAACTGGCTAAGTGACAGAACCCACAGGGTTAAAGTTGCTAGCGCCATGTCAGATTCCAAACCTGTCACAAGTGGTGTCCCACAGGGCTCCGTCCTGGGCCCACTCTTGTTCAGCATCTACTTTTCAGAAGTTCAGGCAAACACAGGAGGATTATGGCTGACAAAGTTTGCAGATGATTGCAAACTAGGTGCCATAGTTGAAAACACATCAGACACAGATATCCTTCAGAAGGGTCTCATAGAAACGGATAACTGGTGCCAAAGCCATGGCCTAAAGTTAAACGCTAAAAAATGCATAGTCATACCCTTTGGGAAAAACAAGGTTACCCCTAGCTACCATATAGGTGGCAATGTTGACACCCACATAGCCAAAGTAGTTAGAAAGACCTTCTACATTGCCCACCTGATCATGAAGGGTTTCACATCTAGGTCAAGGGAAGTCATCATCCCCCTGTACTCATCACTCATCAGACCGATGATTGAGTATAACGCCCCATTTGGAATGTATCTGACCCGACACCTGCAGCAATTGGAAAGGCCCCAAAAGTTCCTCACCAAAAGGATAAAGGGTCTCAAAAATATGTCCTATGCTGCCCGACTGAAGAAGCTCCAGCTCTACTCAGTCGCTTATCGCCTGCTCAGAGGTGACCTGTGCCTGACTTACAAGGCCATGTCCAACCCGGAATTAATGAACATGCTTCACCTCAAAAAATCTAAGTCCATCAGATCCACAAGAGCACGAGACTTAAACCTTGACACGGCCATAAATAGGACGTGCTGGAGGGACAGATTCATCACCCAGAGGCTCCCTATGCTGTGGAACAAAATCCCGGTACATGTGAGGTGAAGCACCTCGCTGGCCTTGTTCAAGAGAAATCTTGACCAATGGATGGGAGACCGCAGGTATACCCCAGGGATTACATCAGTGTCACTGCTTGACAGAGGCACAGCAAAATAATGGGCATAATATCCTTCAATCTAAAGGGGTGGCGTAAGCCAAAAAACTCTGGGCTAGGCTTATAAATGCCCTAGGGCAGATAGCCTAGTATGAACCTATGAACCTAAATCCAGGGCAGGCTTTGCCACCGCAGTCTTGCAAGGCATCCTATCCAGCCCCCAGTCTTCTTGACTGCATCCACTCTTTTCTTCAGCTTTGGGAATCAACCCAAATGTGATGACTGCAACAGTGAAACACGAAAAACATAGTACAGTTATGTACACTTACCATAAATGTAGATGTTCGAGTGTATTCACTGTTGCAGTCCTGGTTTCCCTCCCTCCAACCCCCTTGTCTCTCTCTCTCTCTCTCCTTACAGGGAACTTTTGGTATTTACTTTCTACTGGTGGTGTCCTTCCACAATAACCTAGCTCCTTGTTAGGGGCTCCTGATAGTTAGACCAAGAAAAACTGATATAATGGTGTTAGCTGCCTTATTTTATGCTACCGATGACCTGACATCAGTCCTGGAACGAAGGCAACCGGCGCAGAAATACTAAGCCTCTAGTATTCGGGCCGACTGAGGGCTACCCTGGCAGGGATAACCCAAATGTGATGACTGCAACAGTGAATACACTCGAACAGCTACATTTATGGTAAGTGTACACAACTGTGCTTTCTCTCTTATCTGTGAGAAATGCTCAATGTATACTTCTGTTAAGGCCCAGTTGTCAGCTATTTTTGCATGTCTGCCTTTAGCACACCCTTTAGCCTCTAGACCCTTCTTAAAGGCATCCTTCATATTAGACCTCTCAAGAAGCCTCTCCCTCCTTCCTAGGACCTTAGTTTTGTTTTGGAGAAATTGACCCAGGCTCCTTTTGAGCCTGTGGCTTCAGCTTCCTTGCAGCACTGTTCTTGGAAGACTGTTCTGTTGGTCCTTACTTTTGCCAGGTAAGTGTCTGAGCTTCAAGCCCTTATGGCTGTTCCTCCTTTTTTAGTTTTTCTTAAGGCAGGGTGTTGCTTTGTAATAATCTTTCTTTTATGCCCAATGTAGTGAATGAGTTGTCTCTTAATCAGTGTACTCATTTGCCCACTTTTTTCCCTTCGCAACATGCTAGTGAGAATGTTTTGCACACTTTCGATGTGCATAGGCAACTCAGATTTTATTTGGATAAGACCAAAGCTTTGTGCAAATCTGATCAGCGTTTTGCTTCCTTTCATGCTAGATCATTAGGATTGGCTGTTTCCAAGTGACCTATTTCCTCCTGTATATCTAAAGCCATTTATTTTTGTTCTTTTCATGGCAAGGGCCTTCCTTCTTCTGTTAAGGCTCATTCTACTAGAGCTGTGGATTCTTCTGGTACTTTTTTCAAGGATTTAGATACTCTATTCTTGAGGCAGCTACCTGGACTTGTGTGCATACTTTTGCAGAGCACTATAAGTTGGATATGATATCCAGGACTAGAGCTGGTTTGCTAGATCCATTCTTCATGGGTTCCTAGAGGGCTGTGCCGCTTCTTCCTGAGCTTTTGCACTCTTCCTATTGTAAGGACTACTGCAACAGTGAAATGGAAAGACGTAGTACAGTTGTGTAAAATCTGACCATAACAGTAAATGTTCTTCTCTTCACTAATAAACACAGGGTAACTCTTTTCCAAAAAAACAGACTCCAGACAGGTAAGGTTATTAGTGCTAATAACCTTACCTGTCTGGAGTCTGTTTTTTTGGAAGAGCGTTACCCTGTGTTTATTGTGGGCATTTGGTTTGGACTTTTATTGTTTGGACTTTTATTGTCCCTTCTCTTCACTGTTGCAGTATTCATTCCCTCCCTCCTCCCCTTGGTTCTTTTCCCTTCTGGATGTGCTTGGTTACCTCTCTAATCCTTGGACTGGCGTTCCTACTGGGGCTCTCAGTTCTGAGCATGGTACATCCGGACATCACCTTTATGGAGTACGTGGGGAAAATGCATGTGACTTATGGTGTACCCCTAACAATCAAAAGTCTTTGGTATACTGGCAGAACGTTGGGCCACCCTTGGTTGGGGATCTGTATTGTATGGAATACTGCAGCAGTGAAGAGAAGGACATCTACTGTTATGGTAAGGTTTTACACAACTGTACCTTCTTCAAGAAGCCAGAAGACCCACTGCTTAAAAATCCTACTGGAAGAGATTTGTTTCATTATGAATACTGCAAGAGTGATTAGTAGGACATTTACTGTTAAGGTAAGTTCTTCAACAACTGTACTATCTTGCCCTTACTAATATGGGGTTATCTTGCATCATTCCTTGCATATCTACTTCACTTGTTATATTTGCCCATAAATCTATCTCCTTTGAAATAAAATTGAAACCAGAAATCCTTTCCACCAAAGGTACCTTTAAATATTTCTCTAAGCAAACTACCTACTTCTAAGTGACATGTTGGCAAGCTTAAATCCCAGCCAAAACAAGTTAACTCTACTGAATACACAGAAACATGCACCACCACACTGTGGTCCACAACAGCTGCATTAATGCAGCTGTGCCTTGTAGGAACAAGTGCAGGGCAAACCCCAGAAACAAATATCATAATATCAACAAGCTTTATAATAAGAGGAAGAGAATTTTGGCAAAAAGTAAGAAGAGTAATTCCAAGGATGATAGAGCCCATGCCATTGAAGTAAACAAACAACTCAAGAGCTTAATAAAATCCATCAAAACCAAGTTTGAGGCTAAAATAGCTACCCAAACCATAGACAATCGCAAGGGCTTTTTTAGTTGTGTTCATAATCTGAAAAGTATAACACAGCAATGCACTGAAATGATTATGTACAATGTTATCTATGCTGAGTCCGAAGATAATAGTTAACCTATTGGTCAATAAATTTAGACCTAACTTTATCCCTCTCTCTCCTCCGTCTGTCCCTCAAGCTGTATCTGAAACTGACTCGCCTCAAGCTGTAATGCAAGATCAAGTCGTGAAAGCACTATCAAAAGCTAAAAATACTGCATTGATGGGTCCTGGTAATATCACTGAATACATCTTGAACAGCATGAAACACAATTTAGGTATACCTCTAACAACACTGTTGAATCTTAGCTTCCATACATGTTTTGTACCAACCAAATGGAGAATAGCTACAGTCATTCCCCTGATTAAGGGAGGAGGACCTTCCACAGACTCATAAGTCTGATAAGCCTTGTATGCAAAGCTATGCAAGGAATTACCATGGAACTAATCACTAAGGACATAGGAAACCTCCAAACACTGGACCCATCTCAGTTTTGATTCATCAAGGATAAATCATGCTTATGTGGTCTTTTTTGAAAAGTCACCAGAGCAACGGATGAAGGCAGAATAATACACACAGCATATCTTGACCTGGAAAAAGCTTTTGAATCAATCCCCCACTCAGGCATAGTAGAAAAGCTAAGTAAACTGTGAGTAAGCCTCTATGTCACTCACTGTATTGACAACTGGCTGACAAGATGCAGGAAATCAAAATAGGGGACTTTATCTCAACAAAGAGACCAGTCGCCAGTGAGTCCCCCAGGGTTCTCTGCAGGGACCTCTTCTATTTGGTATTTAATTCTCTGAATTAAAAGCCAATACCAAAGGGCTCTGGCTGACTAAATTTGTAGATGACTGCAAGCTAGGAACAGTCTTTTAATCTCTAAATGACGTAGCCACCCTGCAGGAAGGTTTGTCCCCAATAAATAACTGGTGCCAAAGTCATGGACTGAAACTAAATGCCAAAAAATGCATTATCATATCCTTTGGGAAGTCATTGACACTACATTGACAGTACACCCCTAAGATCTGACCCAATTGTTTAGGATTTGGAAACTTATGTAGACAGTGACCTAACTTTCGACCACTATGTGTCCATTGTCATAAGAAAGTCCTTCTATATTGTACTTCTTATAAACAAAAGGATTGTGTTTATACCTAAGCATGTCATAGTCCCCATTTACTTAGTCCTCTTTAGGCCAGTCATTGAGTATAATGTCCCCTTTAGCATGTATCTGTCCAAAGACATGCAACAACTGGAAGGAAGCCAAGCTTAAGCAATATATATTACATGGAATGACTCAAAGCCCTGTCACTGTACTCTGTTTCCTGCAGACTGCTAAGAGGTGACCAGTGTCTGGCGTACAAGGCATCCTCCGACCCAGTACTGATGAATTTACTGCACATAAGCAAGTCAAATGGCATAGGGATCTTAACTTCTTCTGCATCTTCAACAAAATCGTTTCGAGGGAAAGTTATATCTTCCAGAGGTTACCACTGCTCTACAACACAATCCCCATCTACATAAAACAAAGCTCATCCCTCTCCATATTCAAGAACAACTTTGGTCTGTGGTTTGGAAACATAATATTTTCCCCAAGACTGATCCCTGTACTAATGGACAGAGGCAACTTCAAAATCCTTTATCCCATGCATGGATCCCCTCAAATTATATATAGCACGATCATTAGGGGTAATATATAGTTATTGATTGTGGGATGTGTAAGGCCAATCTAATATCAAATTGGATAGGTTAATTTGAGCACCAGAAGGGACATTAGCTAGGCTTAAAATGGCATGCCATGGCAGCTAGCCTAGTACTTGCCTATGAACCTGTAAGAAGGTATCATAAACTCTCACTGAGTGGCAGTTTGCAATCGTTCATATGATGTAAGGTTAATATTTATGCTGGTGAAGTTATTAGTAATGCCCTAATGTAGAAGAGTGTCAAATGTCTTAGCAAGGTAGAGATTAATGGCATGCACTATAAAACATCCATCATTAGTTTCCATCTCGGCATCAAAAGAAGTCAATCAAGTCAAACGGTTAAGACCCATCTTTCATGGGACTTAAATTACTAGACTCAAGAGTTATAAGTTATCGGTTTTGTTAGTAAAATTGTCTAAGATGTTCTCGATAACTTTATACACAAGGACAACTTTAATGCCGATGCACTGCAGATACTGTTTTACATAACTCAGGTGTGTTCCCTGCAGAGAGGCCAAGATTTAAAAAAAAAAAAAAAAAAGCTCAACAAGGAGTTCAGCAGTAATGTACTTGTGCTAACAACAAGGCAGCCTGGGATATAGTTAGGGCGCATGGAGCTTCAGTATTTAGATCTGGCATTAGTTTCTAGCATCTGGTTCATAGTAGTAATTAGAGGAGTACAATTTAGAAATTCAAGGGATGGAACGGGTGGGTGGGAGGGGAAAACATTTGATCTAAATTATCAGCTGGGGCATTATGTACTGGTTTGGTATCAAAATAGGTGGAGCCACTCAGGTCCATCTGAGGGCAGTATTGGGTGTTACCGCTGGTACTGCTGATACAGCTGAAAAAGTTGTTGTTTTATGTTTTAAAATTGGTTTCAATGAAACTGTCTGATTAAGTCCGGGTGCAGAATCAGCCTGCAACTGGAGAATCCAATTATATTCTTTTATTTCTAATTTGTTGTTAATGTCCACTCTTCTGAAATTTTTAAAGACTTTATCACCCTAAAGGAAAAAACATGGTCACAGCCACTTTCATTAATATGCTTGGCTAGAGAATTAGTACAAATATTCCTTCTAATATCAGACCTATGTTCTATAATCCTACCTTTCAGTTTTCTTGTAGATTTTCCTACATTTTAAAACATAAACAAATGTGCTTGCATTAAACACTCTGGTTCTTCAAGAACTTTAATTGCTTAATATTGATCACTATGATTAATGTTTTTTTTATTGGCTGTGTTAATTTTGCAGTGTGTTTAAAAGATGATGCTAATTATAGGCTTTTTACACTGAGGAAGGGTTGTTTTCCCTAAAGCTTTGTTGTTGTATTAAACGTGTCTTCATTTTACGTTGCTGAGTTTGTTTTTATTTTTCATAGTTGTAAGAAAGTTTGATAGGTGTGGGTGCTTCAGAGATTGAGCAAAGGCACCTTTGATTTTTTTTAGACCTTCAGACCGAGATATAAAATTTGGTTTTATACTAGTCTGCGAGTGTCGTTAAATTTATGGGTTAAGCTGCTATCAATATTAAATGAAAATATGGTAGTTTGTTGGTCAGAGTTGATCAAGAAAGGTACAACATTAGATGGTGTGCAGGTGGTGGCAACATTGATAAGGACAGCATCAAGTATATTATACTTTCTTGTGGGAAGTCGGACAGTTTTCTCCAGTGAGTTGATATTAACAAACTCTAGCAAAAGCTGCTTGGAGCCTCAGTAATAAGAGATTTTTGAGAAGAATCCAGAGTATAAACTCCTTAAGGTACCGTTAATAACTTGTTTTTAACCAGGAGCCAATTGAAATAGATAATTTTGTTTCTGCATTTGCTTTGGGTGAGGATGATGGAGACATGCAATAGATACTAAATGAGAAATTTATTACCGTGAAACTAGCAACTTTGCCCTAGGGGAGACCATCCAAGGTTGACTCATTGGATTATTGGATCCAGGATTAGTTTAATACACAGTAAAGGCATCCTTAGTAATGTATGTAAAATTCTAATCTTTTCGAAAAGTAGAGCCACTAGTAGGGTTTAGATTAACCTGGGAAAGAGACTTGGAAGCACTGTTTAAAAGGATCAGAGGCATAACTTAATAATGGCTCCCAATATGTCACAGTATCTTGTAGATTATGTTTTTTCGGCAGTTTTTGTTTTAAATACTTTTACACTCAACTAACGTTGTATAAAAGGTTACCTGATGCTAGCCTACAGTGTTGGAGATGTGGTGAGTCTCTGTCTAGCAACTGAGGTCATTTTTTGGGGGGGGGGGGGTTGCCCTGTCTTGGAGTCTTTCAAAAATTACCTACAGACTATTTGTAATTCTGTGTTTACTGCTCCTATACCCCTTTCAAAAACACATTTCTTATTAGCTGGACGCAGGATGTTATTCTTGTTACGGTGGACTTTGCTGACATTGATCGGGGGGGGGGGAGTGGAAGCCCATTTCATCCCCACAGATACAGGAGGTTTTCACATTAGTAAACTCTGTCAAGGACTTAGAATTTGCTTCTGCAATACAAGTTATGTATCAGGCAATGAAAGAAAAATGGGCTATGTGGGTACATTACTGTGACCAGTGTAACATTCGTAATGATCCCTAAACCCTAATGTGATGATAGCAGGTACTGCCTGCCATGCCAGGGAGAAGTAGGGCAATGGATGTATGACTTGTGCCAGCACAGCTAGCTGGAATTTTGTAAATAATTATATGTCATTTGTATATCAAACTGATTTGTACAGATGCTTGTGCTGAAAATGTATTTGTGAGCTCTGGTTGTGTTAAAATGTATTAACAGTCCACCCTGCTGAAATGAAGAGAAATGTACATGTATTATGGTAACTGAATTAAATGTATATGTTTTAATAGAGGACACTGGCACAGCAGAGGTTAACCAGCTGGCTTATTTTAAGAAAAATAAGGGAAATAAAAATGAGCTGTTAAATCATTAAACTGTACCCTATAGTACTGATCTGGGACAGAGCTTTTGTCCATTAGCTGAGTGAAAAGAGGGGAGGCCTCCAGGCACTGCCACAAACATTTAAATGTGTATTGTAGCAGTCTGCTGAAGTCCTGTCTCAAACATCAAAAGGAGATATTGTGGGAACCTAGAATCAGGTGACCAGATGAGGACATTTTGCCGGCCCTGTTGGAAATTATATTTTAAATATTACAAAGAGAAATCTCAGAATGTAGAGTATTCTGTTTGGGAAGCCTGACTAGAAAGACTTCTCACATATTTCATCTTGGCTTGCCCAAGTAAGTTATTAGGGAACAATAAATTCTTTTAGATTCAGTCAAGAATATAGTGAAGCTTAGTTTAGAGACTATTTTCTTTATTTGTATGAGTCTGTCCATCAATGTTGATTTCATTATTTTCTGTGATTTGAACTTTGTGGTTTACTATGAATATGTATTCAGTGTTTTCATGTTCTTTTATTATTTATTATTAAATATATTTAAAACTTTTATTGTGGCTGGTCCTTAGTATCTAACCTTTGAGAGTACTTATATTTATTTGGTGACACTGTGTGGGCCACTCCAGAAGGCCTAGCCATCTTAGTGAACTACTACCATTGGTATTAGTATTAATATTGCTCAGTATAATTGGTTACCCTTTATTAAGAGCCTTAGAGTAGCTGATTGTGGAGTGTCTGGTAGCAGTGGTAACTACCTTATAGTCTGGTCAGAAGGGGGCACAGCTCGTAGGCTGGTGCCACCCTTTCCCAGATGTGTGTGTGTGTGTGTGTGTGTGTGTGTGTGTGTGTGTGTGTGTGTGTGTGTGTGTGTGTGTGTGTGTCTGTGTGACAATTAAATCTCTCAGTGTGTGTCAGCTACTTGGGGCAAGGACATGTAGCACTGGATTTACAGAGAGGGTGCTAGAGGACTTGGCTTGGACACTCGACTGAGTCCCTAAACCTACAGCTGCATCAGTGGGGAGTCTTATTGGGGATCTGTAGGGAGCTAGATATAGAGGCATCCAGATCCCGGGCTGAATGCGTTCCCTGTGTGCTCTTAAGAGAAATTGTACTTGATTTAGAGAGGTCTACATCTGGAAATACTGAGTGTATCTATTTGTATTCCAAGTGGACATCCCTCTCCAGTGCCAGTGGTGAGGATTCAGGCTCCTTGATTACTGGCCCAGCATGGGAACGACACATATTGGTAGCAGTGGTGGGTATAAGAAGGTTGTTAAACAAAGCATTGTGATGTGAATGACTTGTTTTGTTTTTATTTTTTTTTAACTTCTTAATGGTTATAATAAATAAAGTCTTTGAAAAAATAGCCAGAAAAGTAAATTGCAATAACTTGCTATGCATTCAGTGTTCATATCTTGACATTTCGTCAACAAAGTTTGAGCAGTTTGTAATAGTGGCAAGACTTTTAACAATTATAGAAAATATGACAATAAGCAGGAGCATAAGATCCTGATAATGTAACTGTTTAAAGCATATAACTGTAACTGTAATAACTTCATCAACGAAACAGTGAATGTGAAGTTGTTCAATTTCGCCGTTCATTCTTTACTGATGGGTTCGAAGCCGATTCCTCGGCTCCGATACGGCCAATTGCAAAGCTCGAGGTCTTCAAATAGCTCGAGGCCAAGTCCCTATCCCATGATGTACCTGGAATTACCCCAGATCTAGTTTGCCGCTGCAACAGATCGGAGGTTCTGCTTTAGCTTGGGCTAGTACAACTGCTTTTTTTCATTATTACTTAAAAAATATTTGCTAGTTAGATAGTTTAAGGTAGTTTAGTAGAGTTTTAGAAAGCTCTTATAGCTTTTGGTGTGTGTTTACTTACTTATATCCCTTCCTTTAGTGTGTTTTAAAAATTTCCAGTTGGCCTCTTAGCCTAGTTTAATATCTTCTCTTTATATATATTACAGTGTGTTTTATTCAGTGACCTTTCGTCACAAGGTTTTCTAGATAGTCATAGTTATTTCTGTGTGTGTTTAGCCTTAGATATTTTAGATAAGGCTTAGTAGCTTGTTTACTGTTGAAGCTTGTTATAGAATAGATGAGGCTTGTTGTCTCTTAGCAGTTATCGTCTTTTATTGCATAGTTTGCTTTGAACTTCTTATTGTGTGCATTAGACAAACTTTTTCTGTCATTTTGCATTTGTATTAGTATACTCTTGTGTGTGTGTGACTTAGCCTGCTTTTAAGGCTTGTGTGAATAATTAGTTAAGTTTTTTGTGGTGACAGTAATTTTTCTTGGATTATTATGGCTGACCAAGACAAACATCCAAAGTCTGGTTTTAAGAAGTGCCCCAAGTGTGGCCAAAAGATGTCTGTTACAGACAGCCACATAAATTGCATATACTGTCTAGGAGCCCTACATTTGCAGGATAGCTGTGCTATTTGCCATTCTTTTTCCTCAAGGGTCCTGCAGGAAAGGAAACGTAAACTGATTGACAGAGGGTTGTTGAAAGTCATTTCAAGAAGCTTTGAGTGACCATGATGGATCCGGCAAGTCCTCAAAGCCTTCGAAGACTTCTGACTCAAAAAAATCTAAGACTTCTTCGACTTCAGCTCCACTGCCATCGGATCCGACAGTCTTTACCTTTCAGAGCTGGTTCCCAGTCTTGAAACCGGTGTCCGAAGCTCTAAGAGTCCACTACTGCAGTCGGTACCACCTTCGGTGCACTCTTCTTGGTCCTGTATCAGCCTTTCAGATCTGGATGTGGATCGTGCGGTGCAGAAGCTGTTATCAGCACCGGCCTTGGCAAAAATTTTATCAGCTTCGACTCAGTTGGATTTGGAGCTGAAGACAGTTACACCAGCCCAATCTATTCCTCCTCCGAGCCATGCTGGTTCTTTGGAGCCGGAGGAGTCGGACCTGTTGATACTGGAACCCTCAGAGCTGACACCTGCTCCAGCGTCTTCGGATCCATGCACTCTGATGTCCTCGGTGCCGATCGAGGACTCTAGGAGCCGACACTCTCTGGTTGGGTCCGGGGAGGATAGTCAGACCGACTTGTTGGTTCCGACTCTGCCTCTCGGGGCTTCGGCTCGGATAAGCTCGGCTCCTACCTATCTTTTGGAGCCCACTGTCCCGGTGCCGGGGGTATCGACGGTGTCTTCGGATCCGTTGGTTCCCTCGCATCAGAGCAGAGGTGCTTTCGATGTCATGAGGAGAGTTGTGTCTCCTAACACATCCTCGACCTCAGGTCTGGCTTCCTCCTTCCCGAAAGCACCTGTGTTTACTTCTGCATCACACATCCTAACCAAGCGTAGAGACCTAGAGCCCCAGGAAGCCCCATTGGGTGGCCCTTGCTCTTCCGAGACCTCACCAGAAGCTCACACTGATGAGGTTCCCAGGAGGAGGTTGTGTAAGAGGAAACATCAACTCCCCTCAGGATTCTCTAACATCGGATACTGACTTAGATGAGTCAGAAGGGTCCCCACAGTCCCCCTCTGAATATATCTCATTTGCTGAGATACTTGAAATCCTTTGGCAGAGGGGTGACTGGCAGTCCAAAAACCCTACTGAGGATGAGTCAGTTCTCCTGAAGGCTTATGGGTCTCAGCCCTCCACCTCTTGGGTGTCTCCGCCCTTCGATGAGCTGATGCAGCTGGACTCTCGAAGGGCATGGGAGTCTCCGGATAGTATGGAACCTGTACCTAGGAGGCCTAATAAGTTAATTTCTGCCCCCCTTGACAAGTCATTTTTAACCAAAGATGTTCCAGTTGATGCCATGGTGGTGGCGGCAGCCACTTAAAAGGAAATGTCTGAGACTTCTTCGTCTGTCCATCCTCCTAACAGAGACTCCAGGATCATGAATAGGTACGGGAAGTGCATGTTTAGTTCAGCGACCTTTGGTCTTCGTTCGCTCAACTATTTAACCCATTTTACCAGGTTACAAAAAGATCTCCTTAAGGAGCTAGGAGATGCTTTTCAGGGTACAGTAGCTGCAGGAGCTTCCGACAAAGTTACCGCCCACCTTGCTACCCTCAATTCTATAGTAAACTCATCCGTGCGCTTCATCTCGTATGCAGCCGATGGAACGAGTAGGTCGTACAGGAGTTGCTCTTAGGAGATGCACCTGGATGCGCTTGTGTTCCTTCGCAGAGTCCTTCAAGTCTTCCTTCGTGAATACCTCCTTTGATGGCTCGTCCCGTTTCAGGCCTAAAGTAAAGGAAACCTTAACCAGGTATGGACAGGACGGAAAGACTCTGTCTGCCGCCGGGGTCCATTTTTCCCACTCCTGCCCGACCCTACCCTAAGGGTCAAAGGGGAGGAAAAATGTAGTTCTGAAAAGCCCAAGGAGCCTTTCAGGACACACGTGGTGAACCCCCCTCCAGAGGCAGAGGAGGGGGCAATAATGGAAGATGCTGCCCTCACGGCAGAGGGGGTCCGCAACACTAGGGTGACAGAGATCACTTCTCCGGGAAGCCCTGCCAGCGCTCCTGAAAGGAAGCCCGACTGCCCTACTCTGGAGGCAGTCAGGGGTCACTTATCTTTGTATCTAGACGACTGGCTCAAAATAACAAAAGACAGCTGGGTACAAAGTATCCTTTCCAGAGGATACTTCATCCCATTCGCCACACCCCCTCCACCCATAAGGAAAATACCAGACATTCCACCCAGTTACAGGGAACAAGCAGCAATGGAGGTCCAAATGTTGCTTGCAAAAAGAGTCATCCAACCAGTCCCAGCAGACCAGACAGGATCCGGAACTTACTCAAGATTCTTTTTGGTTCTCAAAAAGATGGGGGACTGGAGACCCATATTGGACCTCAGCAGACTGAACAAATATGTAAAGAAAGAGAAGTTCCAGATGGTCACGATTCAGTCTATACTTCCCTTCTTAGGGAAAGACAGTTGGATGTGCTCGATAGATCTCAATGATGCGTACTACCACATAAAAATGGCCAGGCCATCCAGGGATCATTTGCTTTTCCGGCTGGGAGCCAATCATTACCAGTTTCGAGCCCTGCCATTTGGTCTCACTACAGCCCCCAGAGTGTTCACCAAATGCATGGCAGTGGTCACGGCTCACCTGAGGCATCTAGGATTCCAGGTGTTTCCGTACCTAGATTGACTCCTTACTGCCACCACCAGGCATCAACTCATTCAGGCCAGGGAGTCCACTCTGTCACTCTGCAATCAACTGGGCATTAAGATCAACTCAGAAAAATCTGCCTTGTCACCATCGCAGCATATCGTTTTTATCAGAGCAGAGTTGGACACCACCACCACACTAAGGCTTCCAATAGAAAGAGTCTTTCTTCTTCATCAGCATGTCAGTGTTCTGATATCAAAAGACAGAGCACCAGCATCAGAAGTTCTGAAATTGTTAGGCATGATGGTAGCAGCAATTTTAGCCATTCCACTAGCTTGTATGCACATGCGGATACTACTATGGCTGTTGTTCATTCAATGGTCTTACCAAGAGCTTCCCATGTCTCACATGATAATGATCACAAATTCCTGCCAAAAGGATTTTCAGTGGTGGTTGACCTCACTTCATGTCACGATAAGTCGCCCATTTGTGCTACCCCCTCCAGCGGCCACAGTGACCACGGACGCTTCCCTGATAGGGTGGGGGAGGGGCGTTTTCAGGGAAATACAGCCCAAAGCACATAGACCGATCAAAAGACACATCTGCATATCAATGTCCTGAAGATGAGAGCAGTACTTTTGCACTGCAGTACTTTCAGGACTCTCTTCCTCGGTACAGTTGCAATTCAGACAGACAACATGTTGTATGGTCTGGTATTTGAACAAACAAGGAGGAACCAGGTCTTACCCCCTTTGTCGAGAGGCTCTCAGAGTATGGCAGTGGGCTGTTTCCACCCAGCACTTTCTGTTGGCAATGCACATCCCGGGGAAATCCATCGTGATAGCAGACAAGCTGAACAGGGCAATTGTGTTGCCTCATGAGTGGTCCCTCAAGAAAGAGGTAGTGGACAGGATTTTCCACAGGTGGGACCAGCCTTGCTGCAACCTTTTCGTCAGTCACATGAACACGAAATGCAGAAGCTACTTTGCCCTGATTTCCCCCTCCGGGAGAAGCCCCAAGGGACGCACTCGTACACAATTGGCCTCCTGGTCTCCTCTATGCATTTCCACCGATCCCGTTTATACCCAAGTTTCTACAGAAAGCAAAAACCCTGGGAAGGACCATCATTCTCATAGCCCCTCATTGGCCTCATCAGATTTGGTTCCCCTTCCTTCAACTTCATCTTTTAGAGGACCCTTGGATTCTGGACCCAGTTCCAGACCTTCTGATGCACTTGTCGGGGGAACTTCATCCCTTCCTGCAGTCCTTGAAGCTGACAGCTTAGATGCTCCGATTCCCATCATAGCCAGGTTCCATAACCTTTCCAGTGAGACGAAGCAAATTCTTTTATCCTCTCATAAATCTTCTACAAGGAAGCTATATCTTAGCAAATGGAAAAAATGTTCTATATGGGCTGCTAAAAACAGTATTGATCCTTACCAAGCCCCTATGGGCTCCATTTTAGAGTGCTTGACTATGATATTCAGCAAAGGTGCTGCTGCAGCAACAATTCGGGTTCAACTGGCTGCTATTTCTAATTTTCATCTTGGATTCGAAGGATTGAATATTATGTCACACAAGTTATCCAAAGCATTTCTCAAAGGAACCTTTCATATTAGACTACCTGTGAAATCTTCCTATTCTCCATGGAATCTAAATTGTATGCTTTCATGCATAATTCTTCCGCCATTTGAATCAGCTTCCTCATGTAACCTCAAATTTTTGACATGGAAAGCCATGTTTTTAGTAGCTATTACTTCTGACTGCAGCGTGTCAGAGCTTCAGGCTTTATCCATCAAGCCTCCTTATTTGATATTCCATGCTGGCAGAGTCTCACTTAGAACAAACCCCTCATTCTTGCCCAAAGTTTGCACTGAAACCAATCTCAACCAAATTATTGATTTGCCAGTCTTCTTCCCCAACCATTCGAACAATTTAGAGTACATGCTGCACAAACTTGATGTTCACAGACAGCTCAGATTTTATTTGGATGGAACAAAAGATTTCAGGAAATCAGACCAGCTTTTTTTTTCATTTTCAGACTACAGGAAAGGTAGACCAGTAGCTAAAACAACTCTTTCTAAATGGTTATCTGATTGTATTACCTTTGCTTATTTAGCTGTCATCATGCCTTTACAGCATAAAATTAAGACTCACTCAACCAGTTTCTACATCCTCTGCTTTTTCTGCCAGACTTCCTATTGACAACATTTGCGCAGCAGCCACTTGGTCAAAACCTCATACCTTTATCACTCATTACAAAGTTGACGAGGCCTCCAGGGACAGAGCCTCCTTTGGATCCACGGTCCTGAGAAATATACTCCCATGAGCCACCCGAGGTGGTTGATGATGCTTGGGATGCCACCCATCAGTAAAGAATGAATGGCGAGATTGAACAACTTCACATAAAGAAGTTAAGTACTTACCATAATGTTCCATGTGAGTTGTTCATCTCGCCTTCATTCTTACGTCCCTCCCTCTTACACCCTCCTGGGCTGTTAGATGACCGAGATGCTGGATCCATCCTGGTTGCTCTCTTTCTCTTGGGAGTGAAAGAATGACATATGGTATTATTATATGCAGTAAACAAGATCTGAGGTAATTCCAGGTGCATCATGGGATAGGGACTTGGCCTCAAGCTATTTGAAGACCTTGAGCTTTGCAATTGGCCGTATCAGAGCCGAGGGATTATCTCCGTACCTATCAGTAAACAATGAAGGCAAGATGAACAACTCACATGGAACGTTATGGTAAGTACATGACTTCTTTTCTACTTGGATGCCACTTGTATTCATTCAAGTACTAGTTTTTTTTTTTTTTATATTAAATGTTGATCCTGATCTAAAAAAAAATTAAATCTAGGATATGCTGGGAATATTTGTTTTTGGCTGTGTCAAGACTACCATTTGATGGCTATATAATTGAAGATGTCCTTCTGTTCACTGCTGCAGTATTAATATATGGGATATAGCCCACAAGGCGAGCCAACATCCGGCCAGTATACCAAAGCCTTTAGGTTGCTATAGGGTATGCCATACATCACTAGAATGCTCCTGCATAGCATAGGGCATAAAAGGACATCCGGATGTACCCTTCTCAGAACTTCTTTGCCACCAGTCCGAATGCCATCTTTTGATCATTGGTCTGCTTACCCGAGTCATTGTTGAGTTGTGCTGGTATACCTTGGCTCAGATAAGATTCTGATGAGGACTCCTTAGCCTAGTCCACACAGATTCCTTCTTTAGACTATGGCTCTGAGGAGGAGGACTCCACCAGTCCAGACTTCCCTGTTGAAAAGATCTCTTTTGGGCATACCATTGTAAGGATGATGGAGTATTTCAGATGGGATTGCTCTCAGGTGTCTGTTGTGCACAAGAGATACTATTAGCTCCTTCAGATGGCTCTCCTATAAACCCGCAGCTGTACATCCTGTTTTGCCTACCTTTTTGGATGCCTCTTCCTTTGCTTCACAGGCAACAGATTCCCACCCCCTGCCCCTAAGAAACTTGAATAATTCTATAAGGGGGCAGAGGACTGCAAACATCTATACAAATGCTGAGCTGATCCCTCTGTGGTTTCTGTGGCTTCTGATAAGCTTTCCAAACTGTCTTCCACTAAGCATCTTCCCTCTGATAAGGACAGTAGGACTATGGAAAGGAAAGTGTACACTTTTGCCACCCTTGCCTTCAGAGCAATTAATTATCTGACTCACATGATCAAGTATGTTTTGACCCTGCTTTCCTAGACTTGCCAACTTTTAGCTAACATTCTAGATTCTGAGGTTGACTCCTGCTTTGTCTCAGGTGGGGGCTTCCTCTCAGGTGGCTAGACATACCATTAAGTGCAGTTATGATGCAGCAGATGCTTCTTCCAGAGCTGCAGTTTCTGGTTCTGTGCTGAGAAGATATTCCTGGCTACACCTTCAACCTTTGCTTGATGACATTAAGGCTAAGCTGTTCATAGGTGGGTACTAGGCTATTGGCTCTAGGGCCTATATAAGCCTAGCAAAAAAGGTACCCTGGCTTTTGCCACCCAAGAAAAATATTTTCCTGTGCCCCTGTCAAGCAGAGCCACAGAGGTGATCCCTGGGGTGAATTTCCTATTTCCCATCCAATCATCAAGATTTTTCTTGAAGAGTGCTAATGAGGAAATTTGTTTGATATAGATAGGTAGTTTGTTCCAGAGTATGGAAAGTCTCTGGGACAGGAATCTATCCCTCCATCATGTTCTGTTTATTGTGTTGACAAGGTTTAGGTCCCTAGAACATGTAGCTCGGAGGGATTGGGATTTCTTTAAGTGGAGCATGTCCTATAGCTCTGGGTCTGACATAGCTTTGTATGTTAGGCAGAGATCGCTTCTGAGTAGGCGATATGCGATGAGTAAAGCTGGAGGTTTTTGAGATGGTTTGCATAGGGTATCTGTTTGAGGCTGGTAATCCTCTTTGTGAGGTATTTCTGGGGCCTTTCCAGTTGCTGTAGATGTCTTGTGAGGTACATATCAAAAGGGACGTTGTACTGTATAATGGGTCTAATGAGTGACGAGTAGAGGGGAACAATGACCTCTTTTTGCCTGAATGAGAAACCTTTTGTGATGAGGTGTGCCATGTAGAAGGATTTCCTGACTACTGTGGCGATGTGATTATCAAAGGAGAGACCTGTATCCCAAGGTCTCTTATCACACTTTCGGTGTTATGTAGACTACCACCTATGTGGTAGCTCATGGGTACAGAGTTTTTACCAAAGGGGATGACAATGTACTTTTTGGCATTGAGCTTGAGCCCATGGCTTTGACACCAGGCATCTGTCTCAGTGACTCAGTGAGGCCCTTTTGTATGATGTCCACATCATTAGGAGATTCAATTATGGCTCCTAGTTTGCAGTTATCTGCGAACTTCATTAGCCAAAGACCTCCTGTGTTGGCCTGTACTTCAGAAAAGTTGATATCAAACAGGAACGAACCCAGGACTGAACCCTATGGTACTCCACTCGTCACTGGTCTGAAGTCGGATTTGGAGTCTGTTACTTTCACAGTGTGGGTTCTGTCAGTGAGCCAGTTGGCAACCCATCTTGTGACATAGGGATTTATAACTAGTTTAGTGAGTTTATCTATAATTCCAGAGTGGGCGATGGTGTCAAAAGCCTTGGCGAGATCTAGATAGAATGTATGAACCACCTTATCCTCGTCTGTGGCTTTGGTGACTGCCTCAAAGAAGTCTGTCAGGTTTAGGAGACATGATCTGCCTTTTACAAACCCGAACTGGGTGGGGTCCAGAGTTTGGAGATTACCAATGTCTTTGTTTACAAGTTCCATGGCCTTGCAGACCAGGCTCGTTAGAGTAATGGGACGGTAGTTCCCAGGGTCTGTGGTGGCTCCCCCTTTGTCGAGTGGGATAACCGTTGCTGTATGCCATTCAGTGGGCACAAAGCCTGAAGTGAGTCTATGATTGAACATGGTGCTTAGGTGGGGTGCCAGTTCATTCTGTAGTTCATGTAGAATGCAGCCTGGGATGCTGTCAGGTCCCATGGATGCTGTGTTCTTGGCTTTGGAGAGTGTATCTTTTAACCTGTGCAGCCATGATTACAGGAACTTTGCATTCTTCCGGTATAGAGATGGGCCCTTTAGGGAGTGAGAGGGGGGGTAAAGTTAGCACTGAACCTGTCTGGCAGGATGTTGGCAATATCAGTTGGTTCTGTATATTTAGTGCCATTGTGCTGTAACACAGAGCAGATCTGAGTATTGCCATTGAGTTTCTTGACATAGCTATAGAATGCTTTGGGGTTGTCTTTAGAATCAGTGGCGATTTTGTTTTCGTAACTAGCTTTGGAGGATTTTATGAGGGATCTCAGCTTCTTACTGAGGCTGACCAGGGAGTTCCTCCAATCATAGGATTTTACTCTTTTTTTGAAACAGTTTTTTTCTTCTGTTGTAGAGTTTATGTCAGGGAACCACCAGATTGGCTTCCGTTTTTTTGGAGGATAGCATCTTAGTTCTGTTAGGGATAGCACGATCCATGCACTCATGTAAGTGCTTATAAAGTGCATTTGTGTAGGATTCAACAGTCGTACCTCTATTGTCCGTCTGGATGGGTGTCGTGAAGTTTGCCACTTCTGTCTTAAGAAGCGTGAGGTTGGCTTTGGAGAAAGTTTTTACGGTGGTTTCCCTAATGGGGGGTGGGATGTGGATGTCTTAGGGTGATTAGCTTTTGGTCGGATCTGACCAACAAGGAATTGACCTCTGGTGTGGAACACTGGTCGCCCATGTTGGTAATGACCAGGTCTAGGATATTGCTGCTCCTGGTGGGGTGTGAATAAGTTGATCCAAGACATTGGAATTTCTGAATTCCAGAAAACGTTGAGCAAAAGAGTTGGTACATGAGTAGTTTTCCCAGTTAATGGTGGGGTAGTTGAAATCGCCCATTATTAGGGTGTTGGGTTGTACCCTAATATTTTCCAGTGTATCAAGAAATGAGGAGTGGGAATCCTGGGGCATGGTGGGGGATCTGTAGCAAGTTAAAATTTGGATTGCGGTCTTGCCCAGAGTTAGTTGCACTTGGATAATCTTGGATGCATTATGCAGAGCAACTAGCCTGGAGGTGTGGATACCCTTAATGAATATGGATACGCCTCCGCCTTTAGTGTTTTGGTCCAGGTTAAGTGGCTGAAAGGTGTGGTATGAATTATAGCCTGGTAATGCAGGGGTGATCTCTGGAGCCTTGAACCAGGTCTCTGTCACTGCACAGATATTGATGTTTTCCATTTTAAGAAGTGCCTCGAATTAATGCATTTTGAGGTTTAGACTTCTAACATTGAGTAGCATTACCCTCAGATTTTGCTTGCTTGTACCTGTTACGGTGGTGAATTTGTCATTTGAACCTTGCCTAAAAATGGCACTATAGGGGTGGCAAGACCCTTAGCCAGTATCTGGAATCCCAAGGGTGACAGGTGCAGGCCATCTCTGGCAAAGCATAGTTTTCTGTTAATCATGTCATCTCAGGCAGACAGATACTGGATCCCCTTAGAATGACACCAGCAGCTTAGCCAGTTATTGAAGTCAATGATTTTGTCCTTGTACTGTCGTATTATTCTTGCTGATGGCAAGATGCTACTCAGGGCTGGGGTCATACCTGTTTGGGCTACAAAATTGGAGGGCTCCTCCATGTCTCTTTTCATGTAGTCCAGGGAGGTACATCTCAGGTCATTCACACCAACATGGACAATGACAGTGTCATATTTGTACTTGTGGAGTGACCTGAATGCGTGCGTTATGTGGCAGATCCTGGCACCCGACTGTTGGATGCCCCTCTGGATAACAAGTGCTTGTTTGGTACTGCTGCTACAGATTTGTTCAAGTCCTTACAGGAAAAAGGAGTTGCAGGATCTGAAACATATTTTTGTTTCTCCTCTTCCTAAGTTTCAAAGGAGTTATTCTTCTAAGTCAGCCTTTGTTCCTAGGCAGTCTCGACCACAGCAAAAAGGTAAGAGTGGAGGTAAAAGAGTTCCTTCAGATAAGCCCACTCAGAGTACTCCTGTTCAGAAGGAGCCCTTTCCTGAAAATACAGGCCCTGTATGACCAACACTCTCTTCCAAGTCACATTCCTCTTTCTTTTTTTCTGTCTGTCTCTTTTCCTCTGTGGGCACACATTACCAAAGACTCTTTGGTCCTTTCTATCATTCGCCTAGGCTACTTCATAGTTTGGAAATCTCTTACTCCCTTCATGGGCATTCCTCAACCTCCTCGAGACCAGTTACGTCTCTTTCCCAAGGTTATTCAGGAACTTCAGGCTCAAGGCACCATTCAAGAAGTCCCTACTGCCCAGAGAGGGAAAGGATTCTACTCCAGAATGTTTCTGGTTCCAAGAAAAGAAGACACTTGGAGACCCATTCTGGACCTTTCTCACTTAAACACCTTCCTGAAGGTGCCTACGCTTTGAATGCTTTCACTTCAGATCTTGTTCCCGCTCCTACTACCTCAGGCCTTCCTTGTTTCTCTGGATATCAAGGATGCTTACATCCACATTCCTGTTCATCCCCTGTTCAGGAAGTTTTTACGTTTCTCTGTTGATTTCTTGCATTTTCATTTATCTGCTTTGACCTTTGGCCTTTCGACTGCCCCAAGGGTATTCACCAAATGCCTAGCACCTGTGATTGCTTTTTAGAGACTTCAGGGGAGTCAGGTCTTCCCCTATCTACATGACCTCCTGTTCCAGGCATCTTCACCAGAGGTTTTGTTGCAAAACCTCCACTTAGCCATTTTGCTTCTGCAAGGCATGGGGTTCACTATAAATTTCAAAAAATCTTCTCTGACTCCTTCTCAGAGAGCACCACAGTCCTTTGGTTCTGAGGTGCCAGTATACAGACAGTGCCTATGCTGGCATCCCTGCCTCTTCCAAAGGTTCAGATGCTCGTTGTTTACTTCCAGAATCTTTTTCTCCTGCCCTCCATCATGGTCAGATTATATTTGAGACTTCTGGGGTTTATAACATCCACCATTCCTATGTTCCCTGTAGCCAAACTTCACATGAGGAAGAAGCTCCAGTGGTTCCTAAAGTCAGTGTGACAACAGCATGCACACCCTCTAGATTTTCTAGAGCCTCTTCTTCCGTGCCTAAAGAAGGAATTGCAGTGATGGAGTCAGCAACTTCCCCTAAATCCAGATCTTCCTACTCATGCACCTCTCCCAGTTCAGAAGTTTTTCACAGATGCCTCAAATGTGGGATGGGGTGCAGCTCACGGCTCTCTCAAGGTTCAGGGTGTTTGGTCTCCTCTGTAACAGAAGGAGCACATCACCATCAGAGAGGTGAGGGCACTGCTGATGGCTCTACAAATGTTTCATCCTGTGCTATCTCCAGGACCTCTCAAGGTGTTCAAAGACAGCACCACAGTCCTTTGGTATCTGAACAAGTGTGTGTGTGTGTGGGGGGGGGGGGGGGGGTGAAGTCCTACCTCCTTTGTTGATTGGTGCTCCTGGTTTGGGATCTTGGAGTGAAACATCAGCTGATCCTTAACGCAGTATTCATTCCTTCAGCTCAAAATTCAATGGCAGACACTTTTAACAGGTCTTTCAGTCAATCCCATGAATGGATGCTTCACAGGGATGTGTCTTTGGCCATTGTTCACCAGTGGGGTACTCCTCAAGTAGATCTATTTGCCTTCCTTATGAACAAATAGCTTCCACAGTTTTGTGCCAGGGTCCCAGGTCCTTTGGTATGGAAGGTGGACGGAGTCTCATTCTAATGGATAGGGATGTTTCTGTATGCCTTCCCTCCCCTTCCTCTTATTCCAAAAGTCCTGTTCAGCATTCAACAAGACTGTCTCAAAATCTTGTTGGTGACTCCCTTTTGGCTATGGCAGCTTTGGTCCCCTCTTCTCCACCTAGCCAAGAGCCATCACCACAAGTTACCTCACAGGGTGGACCTACTCACACAAGACAAGAGATCTATCCTCCATCCTCACTTGTCTACTCTTCAGCTGACTCTCTCTGTGATAGGATTTTGATTCCACACAGTCACCTTTTTTCTGAGGACATGCTTGGGGTCCTGCAGAAGGCTAGGAAGCCCAGTACCAGGAATTCCTACTTGTCCAAATGGAAGAGGTTTTCTATTTGGTGTCATTCAAGTAACCTAGATCCACTTACTGTGGATGTTCCTTTGGTTCTGTCTTATTTGTGTGAATTGCTCAGTGCTGGTTTGGCTTACTCTTCCGTTAAGGCTGATTTATCAGCTATTTCTGCTTGTCTGCCTTTATCTCCTCCTTTTGCTTCTACATTTGAAGCTAAACAGTTTTCTAAAGGCTTCCTTAATATTAGACCTCCTAGGAAGCCTGTTCCCCCTCCCGGGATCTTAATTTTGCCTTGGACAAATTGACTCGGGCTCTGTTTGAGCCTGCTGCCTGAGCTTCCTTGCAACATTTTTCCTGTAAGACTGTTCTTCTGTTGGCCATTACTTCTGCCATATGAGTATCTGAGCTTCAGGCTTTTATGGCTTGCCCCCCTTTTCTTATCTTTCATAAGAACAGTGTATCCCTGCATACTAATCCTTCCTTTATGCCTAACGTGTGGTGAATGAGTTGTCCTTGACTCAGTCTGTTCAGTTGCCTACCTTTTTCCGTTCTCCACAGTGTTATAGTGAGAGAGTTCTTCACACCTTAGATGTGCATAGACAACTCAGATTTTACTTGAGTAAGACTATTAGACAGTCTGATCAGCTTTTTGTTTCTTTTCATCCTAGGTCTTTAGGGTGGCTGTTTCCAAGCAGGCTGTTTCTTTTTGTTGTGTTCATCATGGTAAAAGCCTTCCTCGTTCTGTTAGGGCTGATTTCACCAGAGCAGTTGCTTCCACTGGTGCTTTTGTCAAGGAGTTAGTCACTATCTCCATCCTTGAAGCAGCTACTTGGACTTCACTGCATACTTTCAACAAACATTACAAGCTGGATGCAATATCTAGAGCTAGGGCTGTTTTGCAAGAGCTGTTTGCATGGGTTCATTGAGAGCTCTGCTGGTCTTTCCTCCTCCTCCCTGGGTTCTCCCTAAGCTTTGGCACTGTCCCATATGTTAAGAATACTGCAGCAGTGAATGGAAGGACATAAGTACAGTTGTGTAAAATCTTACCATAATGGTAAATGTCCTTCTCTTCACTCCCACTCTCCGTCCCCCTGGTACTTTTTTTTTTCTTCTGGATGTATTGCTCACATCCTCCTTTCCTTGAGCTGGTGTTCCTGCAGGGGTTCTCAGCTCTGAGGAGAGTACGTCCAGATGTCGCTTTTATGCCCTGTGCTACATGGGGAGCATACTAGTGACATATGGAGTACCCTACAGCAACCTAAAGCCTTTGATATACTGGCTTGACATCGGGTTGCGGGCTGTATCCCATATGTTAAGAATACTGCAGCAGTGAAGAGAAGGACATCTACCATTATGGTAAGATTTTACACAAAATGTGCTTTACCCTAAGTTAGGGTATTGGGATTAATAAACATGGGATCCAGCCGGTCCAAGTACCTAAGGTGGCCCTTCACACATGGAAGGGGTACTGTAGTAGTTGATGATGCAGTCGTAAACCATAGTAAATGTGACCAAGATGTCAGGGTGTTCAAAATCAAAATCGTTGTGATGTTCATCGTGTTACCCTGCTGCAGTCATCACACTTGGGTTATCCTGTCGTCAGGCGGTCCCGCAGTCGGCCGGATTTCCAAAGTCCCTGACATCAGTGCGCCAGGGGTACATATATAGCAACCGACGCCATTTTCTTCAGTCTTTCTTGCCGCGCGGTGCCCGAAGCAGAAGCAGTTCGCAAGTGTCGGTCGGCCGACTCCTGAGATTTTCGAATTCGAATTTCAGACCGAAGTCTTCTATAAAGCTAAGTACCCCATTGGGGAAACTTTTCTTGCCTCAGACCGATGTCAGAAAAAGTTAACAATTGTATTTATTGTGGGAAGCAAATACCTCATAAGGATTTTCATTCTTATTGCATACCTTGCCTAGGCCCTGATCACAACGTCACTTCTTGTCGTTTTTGTGCTAGATTTAATAAACGTACTATTAAAAGACGAATTGATTTCGCACGACACTTCTTTGGTAGAAAATGTAACTATAACATGCTGTCGGAGCTACCGACTACCGGCGTGCACAAAAAGCGCAGGGACAAGGACCCTCAGCCCAGGCCTAAGCCCGATTCCGAGGCCTCGGTTGATCCGGTCTTCGGTTATCAGTGAGGCTCCGACACAGCCTCTGACTACCGCAGTTCTGGAACCCATGACCGCTACAGATATTTTGACAGAATGCACTAGGCCGACGCAGCCTTTTACTTCAGGCCCTTCCGACGATTTACCTTCCAAGGACGTCGGTACTTTTGAAACGCCATCGGTTTCTGAAGGCGTTTTCAGGCCGACGACGCTTACAGTCAAAACGCTTTCCAAGTCAAAGACTCCTTCTAAATCGAAAAAGGCTTCACTTCAGTCTCCTGTTCAAGGCCCTATGCCTAAGAAACAGATGCTCAAAATGGCTGAAGACTTGATTTCTCTTATCAGGGGTTCACAGCCTCCTCCTGACAAAAGGCCTAGACAAGAGGAAGATTCTGCTTCCTCTGAACAACTGTCTATTTCTTCAGATTCCTCTGAGGACCAAGACTGTTCCTTCTCTCCTTATGAAGATTCTGATGCTGAGGACTCTATTCCCTCAGCTTCCCCTCCAGAAGATTACTCTTTTGGGGAAACTTTACACACTATGAGGGAACATTTTCACTGGGAAGGTCAGGATTACTCTGATTCCAAGAAAAGGCTCAGAGAGTTTCTTTTACTCCCCCAACACAGACCTCTAGCCATCCCTCCTGTTTTGGACATTGTGGATGATGTCTACTTAGAATCCAGTTTCAACCCTGACTCTCTACCTCCTGCCGCGGCCAAGCCTGACAGATACTACAGAGTACCTGATTCCCACAAATTCCTTTACAAAAGCCCAGTAGCTGACCCAGAGACTATCTCCCAGGGTCCCAAGGGGGCTAAGGCTTCCATGGCTAAAAATCCAGTACCTTCTGAAAGGGATTCAAGAGCACTAGACAGATGGGGGAAAAAGGTTTACACCTCAACCACTTTAGCTATGAGAGCACTAAACTGTCAATTTCATATGCTTAAGTATCAGCAATTTCTGATCTCTCAGTTAAAACAAAAGATAACCACCCTACCTCAACAATCTGAAATGAAAGAAGTACAGGATTTGTTGCACACCACCGAGCAGGTGGGCAAACATACCTTACAATGTGGGTTTGATTCTTTAGAGGCCTCCTGCAGAGTAGCTGTCACTGGATCAGTTATACTTAGGCATGCCTGGTTAAAGGAACAAAGTCTGCCTGATCATGTTAAAGCAAAACTACTAGATGCTCCCTTACAGCAGGATGTTCTTTTTGGGGTTAAAGCAGAAGAAGTTTTAAAGAAAATGGAAGATAAGGCGAAATCAATGCAGACAGTCAAAGATTTCCTACAAGTACACCCCCCTCGCTTCAGCAGAAACTGGCCAACAAAAAATTGGTCCTTTCCAGCCACTGACAGGCCTCAGAGGGGTAAATACAGGCGCCCAAGTGGCAGAGGACAACCACAAGCTCAGTATAAGCCTCGCCAATGGGGCACTCCAACCCAGAAGGGAGGAGAAGACAGGTCTCAACCCACCAGAAGGCAAACTCAATGACTTGCACCTCAGCTGGCCAAACAAAGCTCTTTTGTCAGCCCCCTTGGGGGGAAAACTAGCACTATTTGCAGACAACTAGCACATGGTCACAAAGGACAAATGGATCCTAGACGTAATTTTACGAGGATACAGATTCCACTTTCACACCTTGCCAATAAAAAGAGGAATGCCAAACCTGCCACAAAATCAAAGGGCAAAGGCTCAAAAACAAATTACAGCTCTCATGGCCATGAGAGCCATTCAAAGGGTACCAACCCAAGAGCAAGGCCAAGGATTTTACTCAAGACTCTTCCTAGTACCCAGAAAAGAAAATGCTTGGAGACCAATTCTGGACCTTTCAATTCTAAACACTTACTTACAAGTTCCCAAATTCAAGATGCTAACACTACAGCAGCTACTTCCCATGTTGGGCAAGGAAGCATGGCTGGTAACGTTGGACCTCAAGGAGGCATACCTGCATGTCCCTATCAGACAAAGTTGCAGAAGATACCTCCATTTCATTGCAGGTTCAACCCATTATCAATTCTCTGCACTGCCCTTTGGCTTATCTACTGCACCCAGAGTATTCACAAAATGCCTGGCACCAGTAATTGCATACTGCAGACAAAGAGGAATTCAAATATATCCATATCTGGACGACTGCCTCATCCAAGCAGAAAGAAAAGACATTCTCTTACAACATCTGGCTTTTGTGAAGCATCTACTAAATTGTCTGGGGTACACAGTAAACGAAAAGAAGTCAAAACTAGTACCCTCACAAAAAATGACATTCCTGGGTGCCAGCTTGGACACAACAGCCCAGAAGGCTTATCTTACACCAGACAAGCAATTACAACTGACTCAATATTTCAAGACAATGGCAACAAAGACCCAATTAACTGCAAGAAAAACTGCAGGCTTTGGGCTTCATGGCATCTTGCATTCTGATAATACTATTTGCAAAACTGCGTATGAGGAAATTACAGTGGTACCTAAAACGCGTATGGTCTCAACACAGCCACAGCTTGGACACAGTGATATCTCTCATTCCCTGCCTTCAACAGGAATTTCTATGGTGGGCACAGGCATGTCACCTCAACAAGGGTCAGCCTTTCACCTTGCCCCCACCCAAGCAATCTATCACAACAGATGCTTCAGACTATGCCTGGGGGGCACACATGGCAGGGCAATGCATTCAAGGCCTATGGACTGCAGAACAAAGAAAACTGCACATAAACCAAAAAGAGATGCTAGCTGTACAGAAAGCTCTGACAGCCTTCAAGGATCTACTACAGCCAGGACAACTTGCAATAAAGACGGACAACACCACAGTAATGTGGTACATAAACAAACAAGGGGGCACACATTCCTACCCTCTTTGCAGGCAAGCAATAATCTTATGGAACACAGCTCTGGCCTACCAAATCCAGTTACAAGCTCAATTCCTGCCAGGACAGAAAAACACATTGGCAGACGACCTAAGCAGAAACATCAAAGATCCCCACGAGTGGATGCTAGACCCACAAATATTTACAATGATAACTCAAAGATGGGGTCTACCAAACATTGACCTGTTTGCCAGTCCTCAAAACTACCAGCTGACAAAATTTTGCACAAGGACATTCCACCATCAAGCTTGGAAAGTTGACGCTCTGTCCTTCAGTTGGAAAAACCTGACAGCATATGCCTTTCCTCCATTACCTCTTCTCACAAAGGTTCTTTTGAAGGTCAAAAAGGAGAAACCTCGACTGATTCTCATAGCCCCAGACTGGCCACGCCAGCACTGGTACCCGCTATTGAAGAATATGGCTCACAGCCCACCATGGATATTGCCTCAAATACCTCATTTGCTCACGCAGCAAGACAAGCAGATTCTACACAGCCAGATCAAAACCTTAAACCTGGCTACATGGCAAATCAATTAAGCATCCCACCAGCCCCTCTTTCACAAGCAGTACTGGATGTTATTCTAGAGGCCCTGGAGGCCAAGCACCAGGAAAGCTTACTCGGACAAATGGAAAAGGTTTTGTGCTCGGAACCAAGCTAAAGGTCAAGACACAACTCAGCCTCATATGCCTCACATTCTGCAGTATTTAGCTGAGATGTTGCATAAAGGACTTTCCTTCTCCTCTATTAAAATCCATGCTTCAGCTGTTTCAGCTCACTACGACATGAATCCACCTTTATTTTCAAATCCTCTTCTAAGGCAGTTCCTCAGAGGGGCAAAAAACAATAAACCACCTAGAAGAGCTCCTACACCAACATGGGACCTCAACTTTGTTCTGGAAAAACTAACGCTACCTCCCTTTGAACCAGCTTTTTCTGCAGACCTTCAGTTCCTATCTTGGAAGACTGCCGTGCTCCTGGCAATAACTTCTGCTAGGAGAGTCTCAGAATTACAGGCACTTATGGCAGTGGAACCTTTCCTCATTTTTCATCAAGACAGAGTTTCACTATGAACTAATCCTTCCTTCATGCCTAAGGTGGTTTCCAGTGTAGCTTTAAATCAAACCATCCACCTACCCACTTTCTTCCCCAATCCACAGAACAAAGGGGAGAGACTCCTGCATTCCTTGGACATTTACAGGCAGCTTCGTTACTACTTGGATAAAACTAAGGTTTTCAGAAAAACTGACCAGCTCTTTGTTTCTTATGCTACAGCTTCTCAAGGGAGGGCCATATCCAAGCAAACCTTTTCTAAATGGATAGGCCATTGCATACGATTCTGCTATACCCATCACGGGAAACCAGTTCCTCCTACCATTAGATCCCACTCTACCAGGGCAACAGCTACCTCTACAGCCTTTCTCAGGGGGGTTCCTACCAAGGAAATTTTAGAAGCTGCAACTTTGAGTTCTATACACACCTTCACCAAACACTATCACTTACCTCTTTATTCGAAGTCCAGGGCAGGCTTCGCCACTGCAGTTCTGCAGGGCCTCATTGCCTCCACTAACCCTCTATGATGCCTCCACCCTACCTTAGCTTTGGGACTCAACCCAAGTGTGATGACTGCAGCAGGGTAACACGATGAACATAGTACAGTTTTGTACCTACCATAAATGTAGATGTTCGAGTGTTCACCCTGCTGCAGTCCAGGTTACCCTCCCTCCAACCCCTCTGATCTACTGGCTAAATCTTTGCTATGCCTTTCTGATGTATTTGCTTATAGCTGAAGGGATTTTGTGCTTGCACAGTGTTCACACCTTTTGGTACTAATTGGGATCACCTTTTTGGGGCACCTGACATCTGGGGCAAGAAAAACTGAAGAAAATGGCTTTGGTTGCTATATATGTATCCCTGGCGCACTGACGTCAGGGATGAGGCGACAGCAACCGACGTCGGACCAAGACTTTGGAAATCCGGCCGACTGTGGGACCACCTGACGACAGGATAACCCAAGTGTGATGACTGCAGCAGGGTGAACACTCGAACATCTACATTTATGGTAGGTACAAAACTGTACTTTATGCATAGTTTAATAAGAGACCTGACAAAGGCATATACACACTGCTGTACCCCTCCCCCCCATGGTCTGACTGAGTGATGGGCACTTTACCTTAATATCAAGAGGAATATTTTCTAGACTGTGGAACCTAGTTCTTTGAAATGTATGTATATGAGTGTGTGTGAACATCAGGAAGGTCTCCAAATCAGTCAGTTTACTTACTGACTTGACTGTTTCAGTGGCAAGGTGATAATTTGTCTGTATTTTGCTGACTGATGTTTTAGGAAGAAAAATTCTTATAACGAGAAAGATTGAGGAGATGGGGGTTTCTTATCACAACTTTTTGTCCCCTTAATTTTATTCAATGTCCTGTGATTCCATCATGGTGTGTTCCAACACTGGTATTGTAAAATTTTGATTGGTGTGAGTAGGCGTCACTCTCACCTTGGCATTTGGGGCTTACTCTTTTTTTACTGTAATTTTGGTGTGCCAGCATTAATTTAAATAAAATCAAGTTAGCATTCATTAAGATGGGTTTTAATGTTGCATAACAGATTTGTATCCCCTACAATGACAATTTCTTGAGTACTACAGGGTTTGGCCTGTGCCATTTATTCATTTGGATATCCACTTTATGTATCAGACTTTGACATAACTTACAAATTTAAATCTTCTTTTTCAGGAAGAATAACCAGAGCTGCATACTGCCCTGCCATCATCCAGTCTACTGGCATGATTATATGATAGTTCATTGAAATGTGTAAGCACTGAGTCACAGTACTTCATTGCTGGCACTTGATTAACACACTGAACAAACAAACGTATAGAACTTTAAACAACTGAAAAGGGAAAGTAAATATTTCCTTTTCCAAGTGCTTAACCCAAACCCTGACAGTAACTTCATACCAAATTTGACTGAACAATGGTACTGATAGGGAAAGGATTTTCGTACATTAATGTAGAACCACTAAGTCTGTTCTCTAACCTAGCCCTTACACTAACCCTAACTGAAAAACACTCTCTGTCATGTAAGCAGGCACATACACACACAGACCCACTCTCTTCCCACTCACTGCAATCACATACACTCAGACTTCTTCCATTCAACAAATAAAGCACTAGAATCCACATGTTTTTGGCATATTTCCCCACTCATTCACAATGCCAAGTTGCTATTTGACAGAGTATTGGACAGCTGCTGGTAAAGAGTTAGGGCAGCTTGTTGGCCAAGGTTTGGGTAGATGCCAGAGTTACAAATATGCTCATCTTGAAGGTAAAGGACGAACTGGATGTTCTGTTCCCCTTTTATGTGGTGGTGTGGAAATGAGGGGCTTTCTTCAGCCTTCTCAACACCTGTATGAGACCAGACGTACTGTTGGCTGAACACAATAGCATCTGTGGCAGAGACATGAGAGGATGGCTAGATGTGTATGTCTGAGGCCATGCTGATGTACTCATCTGTTGTTCATCATGTGCCAGTCCCACAGTTACAGAATTTATATGAGAGAACACTGCACCATGGCTTCCCTGACTCCAAATTAGAGACTGATAGGGCTATGAGAGCAGTCTCCTAATAATTTGTTGGAAAACTATCAGTCAGAATGTCTTTCACAGATACTGAAAGCTTTGTTTATTTAATCACAGGCGTGACTCTCTAATCTTCTTTCGTCACCACTCACTTGCTACTTTCCTGTAGGACCTGGACTAAATGGTAAATAGTAGAGAGGACTGTGCCACCCCCCCCATAAAGACATAACACAAATGCACACACTTTTACCACCCTTATTACTTGTCTTACAATTTCTGAAAAAACAAATATATTTATGAAGGTATCACTCTCCTGCCTGCATAGATTTAAACTGTGTGTTGCTTGGAAACAGCAATTTGGAGTGTGGAGAGTGATGGTACTAGGGTAGAAGTCAGTGTACTTGATTTCCACAAGTATAATGGATACTGAAAAGAAAAAAAGGTTATATTGCTAATGTCATACTTCTTCTTCATTCGGCTGCTCCCGTTAGGGGTCGCCACAGCAGATGAACTGTTTCCATTTCTTCCTGTCCTCTGCATCTTGCTCTGTCACTCCAACCACCTGCATGTCCTCTCTCACCACATCCATAAACATTATCTTAGGCCTTCCTCTTTTCCTGTTACCTGGCAGCTTCATCCTTAGCATCCTTTTCCCAATATACTCTACATCCCTCCTTAGCACATTTCCAAACCAATGTAATCGTAACTCTCTGGGTTTGTCTCCAAACCTTCCAACCTGGGCTGACCCTCTAATATACTTATTCCTAATCCTGTCCATCCTCATCACACCCATTGCAAATCTTAACATCTTCAACTCTGCCACGTCAAGCTCTGACTCCTGCCTTTTTTTCAATGCCACTGTCTCCAATCCATATAACATAGCTGGTCTCACTACCCTCTTGTAGACCTTCCCTTTCACTGTTACTGGTACTCGTCTGTCACAAATCACTCCTGACACTCTTCTCCACCCACTCCATCCTGCCTGTACTCTCTTCTTCACCTCTCTTCCACACTCACCATTACTCTGAACTGTTGATCCCAAGTATTTAAACTCATCCACCTTCACCACCTCTACTCCCTGCATCTTCACCATTCCTCTGTCCTCCCTCTCATTCACACACGTATATTCTGTCTTAGTCCTGCTGACCTTCATTCCTCTTCTCTCTAGAGCATATCTCCACCTCTCCAGGGTCTCCTCCACCTGTTCCCTACTCTCACTACAGATCACAATGTCATCTGCAAACATCATAGTCCACGGGGACTCCTGTCTGATCTCGTCTGTCAACCTGTCCATCACCATTGCAAATAAGAAAGGGCTCAGAGCTGATCCTTGATGTAATCCCACCTCCACCTTAAATGCATCCGTCTCTCCCACTGCAGACCTCACCGCTGTCACACTACCCTCGTACATATGCTGTACCACTCTTACATACTTCTCTGACACTCCCGACTTCCTCATACAATACCACAACTCCTCTCTAGGCACCCTGTCATATGCTTTCTCTAAATCCACAAAGACACAATGCAACTCCTTCTGACCTTCTCTGTACTTTCTCCATCAACACTCTCACAGCAAACATCGCATCTGTAGTGCTCTTTCCTGGCATGAAACCATACTGCTGATTACTAATCATCACCTCCCTTCTTAACCTAGCTTCCACTACTCTTTCCCATAACTTCATGCTGTGACTGATCAGTTTAATCCCTCTGTAGTTACTACAGCTCTGCACATCACCGTTATTCTTAAAAATCAGTACCAAAACACTTTTTCTCCATTCCTCAGGCATCCTCTCACTTTCCAAGATTTCATTAAACAATCTAGTTAAAAACTCCACTGCCATTTCACCTAAACACCTCCATGCTTACACAGGTATGTCATCTGGACCAACAGCCTTTCCATTCTTCATCCTCTTCATAGCTATCCTTACTTCCTCCTTGCTAATCCACTTCACTTCATGATTCACTATCCGCACATCATCCAACCTTCTCTCCCTCTCATTCTCTTCATTCATCAGCCCCTCAAAGTACTATTACCATCTGCACAACACACTCTCCTCGCTTGTGAGTACATTTCCCTCATTATCCTTTATCACCCTTACCTGCTGCACATCTTTACTAGTTCAGTCCCTCTGTCTAGCCAGTTGGTACAGGTCCTTTTCTCCCTCCTTAGTGTCCAACCTTTTATACAACTCTTCATACGCCTTATCCTTAGCCTTTGCCATGCACCTCATCTCCTTATACTCTTGTCTACTTTCTTCATCTCTCTGACAATCCCACTTCTTCTTTGCCAACCTCTTTCTCTGTATACTTTCCTGTACTTCTTCATTCCACCACCAGGTCTCCTTGTCCTCCTTCCTCTTTCCAGATGTCACACCAAGCACCTTTCTAGCCATCTGTCTTACTAGTTCTGTTGTATTTACCCAGCTATTTGGTAACTCTTCACTGCCACCCAGTGCCTGTCTGAACTCTTCCCTGAACATCACCTCAGAATTACCCATTTTCATTTTCCACCATTTGATCCTTGGTGCTGCCCTCACACTCATCCTCCTCTTCTTGATCACCAGTGTCATCCTACAAACCACTATCCTATGCTCCCTAACTACACTTTCCCCTGCCACCACTTTACAATCTCCAATCTCCTTCAGACTGGCCCTTCTGCATAAGATGTAATCCACCTTTGTGCAGCTTCCTCCACTCTTGCATGTCACCCTATGCTCCTCCTGCTTGTTAAAATACGTATTCATCACAGCCATTTCCATCCTTTTTGCAAAATCCAGTACCATCTGACCTTCTGCATTCCTTTGCTTAACACCATACCTACCTGTCACTTCCCCATCCCCTCTGTTCCCTTCACCAGCATGCCCATTGAAATTTGCTCCAATCACCAGTCTCTCACCCTTGGGCACAGTCATCACCACTTCATCCAACTCACTCCAAAATTTTTCTTTCTCATCCATCGCACACCCAGCTTGTGGAGCATGTGCACTAACAGCATTCATCATTACACCATCAATTTCCAGCTTCATAAACATTACTCTATCTGACACTCTTTTCACCTCCAAAACACTCTTAGCATACTGTTCCTTCAGGATAATGCCTACGCCATTTCTCCTCCCATCCACACCATGATAAAACAAATTGAACCCGCCTCCGATACACCTAGCCTTGCTCCCCTTCCATCTGGTCTCTTGCACACACAATATACCAACCTTCCTTCGGTCCATCATATCAGCTAGCTCTCTCCCTATACCAGTCATACTGCCAACATTCAAAGTTCCGACCCTCACTATCACAGTCTTAGCCTTTACCTGCCTTCGGGCATGCCTTCCCCCTCTTCTCCTCCTTCGGCCAACAGTAGCCAATTTCCGCCAGCACCCTGTTTGCCAACAGTACTGGTGGTGGTCGTTGTTAACCCGGGCCTTGACAGATCCGGTATGTATATATATCTGTACTGTTGTCTGCATGTATGATTTGGCAAAATTTTACGCAGGATGCCCTTCCTGACGCAACCCTCCCCATTTATCCGGGCTTGGGACCAGTGCAAAGAAATGCACTGGCTTGTGCATCCCCAGTGGCTGCTAATGTCTTACTTAATATATTGAATTGCAGAGCACTTTCATGTACTGGACAGTAATTGCTGAGAGTATGCGCCACCTCCAGAACTTTCTTATACTTCTCTGTTTCAGGAAGTTTGATCTCAAAACTGTCAGTAAATTCAGCTGTTTTAGTTAGAGACATTATTTTGATGGCGGTACTTGCCTGATGATTGCTAGGTTATATTTTTCTTCCTCCTTTTTACTGGCATGATAGGTAATAAGTTTTATTATTTGTATTTTGCTTTATTTTGTTTTTTGATAGCAGTGTTAGGTATGTCATTTTGTTTCATATCCCCATGATACTTTGGTTAATGTAATTATTTGATTACTAGCTATATTAATTTTGATGAGTACAGACAGAACGTTACAACCGATTGCTAAAACCTGTTATGCTATGTATTGAGCCGAGTCTGTGTACTTTTTGTTTTTATAAGGTGGGACTGCGTTTCCAGATATCGAGTCCCAGCAATATGGATCATTCCACTTGTCTTTTAGTACTGCATATGCCATGTGGGAATAAACATTTGTCAGCATCCACTTTGCAACAGAAGGCAACCTGATAGAGCATAGTTAGACAATCTCTGCTTCCTTGATGTAGAGGCATTATTGAATTTATGAATTTATATTTCAAAATAGCAATACTAATGTACAAAAGCATGCAAGTTAGATAAGTTTATAAGTTAAAGTTTTCAAGCCTTACATGTTTCAAGGAACACTATTTCAGTAATTGTTGGATCAAACACCATAGTCTCAGCCCAATCATCCAAAGACTTATTAAAATTTACTAGACTATTCGCACCTCTGATGTATTCAGATAAGTTATTCCATAATTGTACCATCCTGTGTATTAAATAACATGTTATACTCTTTTTATTACATAACTCTAAACAGAACTTTTAAGTTATGATGTTTATATGTCTTTGGATTATTGGATACTTCAAAACCCAATAAAGACTGAAGAAGTCATTAAACTCCTTATACGCAAATAAAAGTTGACCCCTAACATATCTATAACGGAAGATATAAAGACCCATTACAACACATTTATATTTGTAGCTTAACTGCTTAATGACAAAATCCATACTTTTTATTATGTATATCAGTATTTTTACCTATAGGCCACACAGTTTTTACAGTATAACTACAAATACAATAATATGACTAATATTCTTAATTGCTATACCAAACTAACATTTATAAGTTTAGATATGCATGTCTTCAGTTCCTGAATGGGAATGGGTAGATATAGTTACATGTAATAATGTAATACAAAGATGTGATAGGGATTACCATGACACTGGCTTCTGTCATTGCGCAGAAGTGTGGACATAGATGAATAGCTGATGGTGCTATTGTAGGAAGGAATACACAGGCAAAATCATAATTTTTATTTTTACTTTGTAAAATGTAAACAGTGTTGAAGGGTAGAGTAGGAGTCAGAGTGTAAGTGGAGCAGAGGTAACTAACTGTAAGACTGAAGTCGCCTGTGAACGGAAAATAAATAGCAAACAGGAGTGGGGATGGCAATGACACTGTTGCTTCTTCTGATGAAGTTTTCAGTATCAGAAGAGTTATGCCAAGAGTAGCCTCTGTGGAAGATTCTTTGAACTGCTGTGTTCTGGATGGGGAATGAGGGTAAATATTCATCATAAAGATCACAGTTGCAGGAATTCTAAAATTTGGAATAGCAGCTATCACGTGGATATCAGTCCTTGTCAGATATATGAAGTGATACAAACTCATGTCACATACTAAATCACACCCTATGCCTGGGTTTAAGGCACTTTAAAGTTACTGATGAGCATACTCATCAGAAAAGTATAGGGAACTGTTGTGTTTTGATAAGTATTGTCTTATGTACTAAGTGACTACTTGGATTTTCTGCCAACTATGATTATGTGGGAAGCAGTGAGTGAACATTACATCTGTTGTTTGTTTTTGTCCACTTCAACAGATGATTTGTGGGATCCGATCAGATCCGACCATGTAACCATCTTTGAAGCTTCATGGATGCATGGCTTTGACTCCTCCCATTCCCACAATTCCCTTCACTCCACCTTAGTATCTTAAAGTTTGTCCCACCAACTAGAACATTTAGAGATATAATAACCATTTCAAGATTAAATACTACTCAACAGGAAACATCTAGGAGAGGATCACAGTCTGATAGGTCTGTTCACAGATGTTATAGGAGCCATCTCTCCTCCTTAGAGCAAGAACTGTCGGTGCCGGAGTCCCCTTCTTCAGACAGGAGGATATCTCATTTGGGGCCAATAGTGGCTTAAGTCTTAGAGGATTTTGAAAGGGATTTGGTTGTGCCAAAGGAAAAGGAGTTACAACTCAGCTTGGCACCACCCAAACCTCAAGAGGATACTGCTTCTCTCCCCCCCCCTCATTCTATCCAAAAAGGACAGTTGATACCACAAGCTTCTGAGATAGCTTACTAAGTGAGTTCCTAGACTGATTCTGACCCATCTGACCATCCACAGGTTCCGGTTCACAGGAAACAGACGTGCAAATGGAAGCACTTAGACTCATCCCTAGAGTCTTTCACTGAAGAGGCAGATTTGGATGAAGATGAAGGGTCCCGATATCCATCTCAGAAGATGTCACCTTTGGTGAGATCCTCAAATTGATGAAACATAAAATGGAAATGTTCCACAGATGACCCTTCACCAGATGAAACCATGTACTTGGAAGCCTTTGGTTCTAGCTCAGCTCAGCTTCATCCTGGGTAGAACTGCCAGTTGATCCCCTAGTTGACCTTATGACTCAGCTGGTGTGGAAGGACCCTGATGTGATGGAACCAGTACCAAAGAAACCAGATAGGATTTTGGCAGCACCTAAGGACAGGAAGCATTGGAGCCAAGGTCTGGCAGTAAATGCCATGGTGTTAGCAGCGGCCACCAAGATGAAATTATCAGAGGAATGTTCCTCTGTCCACCCTCCTTAACAGGGAGTCCAGGGCATCGAACAGGTTTTGGAAACTGACATACACTTCAGCGACCTTCTCCCCCTGAGCACTGAACTATTTGGCTCATGTAACTATTCCAGAGAGACTTGATAAGAGTATTCCAAGTCTCTGTCTGGTAACCTGCCTGCAGATGTTCAGAAGACTATGGACTTCCAGCTCATTACCCTTTAGTCTGTATTGAATGTTACTATGCGACTGCTGTGTAATGCAGCTGATGGTACAGTGAGGGCAGCAGACACTGGCATTACTGTTTGCCTACATGCCTGGGTGCAGCTTTTCTGACTTTATGAAAGGCTTTGAAATTTCCTTTGTTAATGCCCTGTTTGACTCTACAAATTTTTGGCCAAAGATAAGACACTCTAACCAAGAGTCAACAAGATGATAAAATTCTATCTGCAGTAGGAATCCATTTTTCCTCTCCACAAAAGACCATCTCTAGGAGCTAGAGGGTTAGCAAAGAGATATGGTTCCATAAATCACAGGGTTATTAAAGAGACACTCCTGGGGATAGACCTTCTCATGGCAGAGGAGGAAGTAACTCTAGTGGATGTTGCCCAAGAGGCAGACTGCAAATTTAGGGCTTTTGCGGTCCCCTCACGGAAAAGGCCCTACCAGCACTCCTGACAGGTTGCTCAGCTGTTGTACTCTGGAGGCAGTCGGAGAGAGCTTATCAGTGTACCTACAAGTCTGGCAAAATATAACAGATTCCTGGGTGCTAAGCATAATCTCCAGAGGCTACTCAGTTCCCTTGTAATTTCCCACAATAAAAAAGAAGAAAGTTCCTGGCATTCCACCCAGTCAGTGGGAACCTTCAGCAGCAGAAATTTCCAAGCTGCTAGAAAAGAGAGTCTTCCAGCTGGTCTCCAAAGACCAGTTAGAGTCCAGAGTCTATTCAAGGCTCTTTTGTGTCCTCGAGATAACGGGGGACCTCAGACCATTCTAGATCTGAGTCTTCTAATTCAGCTTGTAAAACAGACACAATTCCAGATGGTTACAATCCAGTCCATATTGCCTCTTCTGAGGAAGGATGATAGGATATGCTCAATATATCTCTAGGATGCATACTATCACATAAAAATAGCGAAGCATTCCAGGTGGTTTCTCCATTTCCAACTGGGAGCCAATCATTACTAATTCAGAGTGCTGCCCCTCAGTCTCAAAACAGCCCCCAGGATGTTTACCGGTGTAATGGCAGTGGTTGCAGCACATATGAGTCTGCTAGGGTTCCAAGTTTTCCCATATCTCAACAATTGGCTCCTTACTGCTACCTCCAGGCACCTGCTATTAAACTATCTGGACCTTCTGCTCCACTTAATGTAAAACCTGGGAATCAAATTAAATTTAACCAAGAGCCATATCGACCCATCACAACAAATAGAGTTCATTGGATGCCACTTGGACTTAGTGTTACAAATTGTCAAATTACCCCTCTCCATAGTGCTCTCCCTATGCCTGGTATCTACTCAGGTACTTCAGCATCCTTCACTCTCAGCAAGGTTAACTCTATGATTGTTGAGTCTAATGTCCTCCACAATCGTATAAGTTCCGCTAGCCAGGATGTTCTTCGTGTTTCACTGTTGCAGTCATTACATTTGGGTAATCTGCTGGCAGGTTGCCCACCTGCCAGCAGATTACCCAAATGTAATGACTGCAACAGTGAATACACTCGAACAACTACATTTATGGTAAGTGTACACAACTGTACTTTCTACATGAGGGAAGCCTAATGGACTCTATCTGTACAATGGTCTCAAAGTGATCACCCATTACATACCAAAATTTGCATTACTCAAATATGCGAAGATCGTATAAGCTGGTGGATAAAGTCTGTGTAATTGACAGAAGGTTATCTCATTCACACAGATCTGCCAGTGACTGTTGTAACCACAGATGTCTCCCTTCTAGGCTGGGAGGGCATTTCATTGCAGCAATTTCAAGTGTGATTTCCATACAGATGGACAACATGGCAGTAGCCTGGTACATCAGCAAACAGGTAGGAAATCGCTTGTATCTGCTTTGTTGAGAAGCCATGAAGGTATGGCAGTGGACAATGTCTTTGCACCAATTTCTGATAGCAACGCACATCTTGGGGATGTCCAGTGTATTAGCTGACAAACTGAGAACAATCTTAATGCCTCGAGTGGTCCCTCAGTCTAGCAGTGGATGGGGCCTACTTGCTGCAAACTCTTTGCTTCCTACCTGAGCAACAAGTGCAGCAGTTATTTTGCCCTGATTCCCCCACAGGGAGAGTCACCGAGGGCTGCTCTTTTCCACAGTTGGTCCCTGGGTCTCCTTTATGGATTCCCCCCTGTTACCCGTAATGAACAAATTCATCCAGGAAGCAAGAAAGTGCAAGACCAGAGTGATCATCATTGCTCCCTTTTAGCCTCAACAAACATGCTTTCCTTTCCTGTAACCTCTGCTGATACATCCCACATGGTTATTTTGTCAGTATGCAAATTTCTTGACTCACATGGCCGGATTGCCTCCTTCAGAACAGAAATCCATGAAACTAATAGCTTGGTTCCTCCAGTTCTGAAGTTAGTCAGAGACACCAGGCTTCCAGCATCAGTTCAGATTATTTCAGTTTTCCAGAAGCAGTCCACCAAAAATGATTATCATAGCAAATGGAATAGGTTTTTTATTTGGGCTATTTTGAAAGGAATAGATCCATTTTCAGCTCCCATCCCTTCCACACTGAAGGTTCTCTCTGAACTTTTCCATAGTGGTTCCAGTTTCTCCACTGCCAAAGTACAAATGGCTGCAGTCTCCAATTTCTACATAGGTCAGAGTGACACCTCCATAGCATCACTAGACGTCGCTAAAGCTTTTTTGAAAGGAAAGTTCCTCCTACGACCTCCAATCAGGGACCCAGTCCCCCTATTGTATATTACTGTTTTGCACCAAGCATTAATTCGACATCCCGTTTGAATCAGCGGCATCAGCAGATTTGAAGTTCCTCTTTTGGAAGACAATTTTTCTTGTGGATGTTACATCGGACAGACGCATTTCAGAGTTACAGGCCTTTCTTACAAAAACCCCCTTAATTGATTTTCCACAAATACAGTTCCTTAAGGACTAACCCATCTTTTCTTCCTAAAGTGACATCTGAAGTAAATTTAAAACAGTAACTCAACCTACCAGTCCTTTTCCTCCCAGATTCTCCAACAAAGGTGAATATACTCTACATATATTGGATGTTCATTGCCAACTCAAATTTTATCTTGATAGAATGAAACACTTCAAGAAAGCTGATCAATCATTCATTACTTTGTCTAGACCAGAATTGGGCAAAGCAGTTTCTAAGGTTACTGGTTATCAATTTGCATTTCCTTTGTAAACAATAAAAAGGACCTATCCCTGCATTCAAAGCCCACAGCTCATTCCACAAGGGCTATAGCCATTTCAACAGCCTTCATGAAAAGACTCCCCATTGATGATATTTGTGCTGCTGCAACATGGTCAACAGTTCACACTTTTGTGTCTCGTAAGTTGGATGTGCAGTCTAGATCATGTTCCTCCTCTGGTTCCACCATTCTTAAGAACATCCTTCCTTGATGCCACCCAGATAAAAATAGCCTGGGAGTCTGTCCAGTGTTGAATCAGACAAAAATAGACTGCATTGGATACTGAAAGTGATCTGTTTACCATAATGATAGATCCATGTTGTCCGATTTTCATCCAGTTCTATCTTCCTCCCTCCTTCCCCCCATTCCAAATGATCTGTTAGCTTGTGGTAACAGAATGAGTCTCACTTGCACCCTTTCTATTGGGCAGTCCTATCAGACTGTGATCCTTTCCTAGATGTTTCCTGTCAGGTTAGTGTTTAACGTTGAAAGGGTTATTATATCTAAATTTTCTAGTTGATGGGACAAACTTGATCTCCAGTGCTAAGGTGGAGTGGAGGGAATTGGGTAAGTCAGAGCCATGGATCCATGAAGCTTCAGAAATGATGCCAAGGTTCAATCTGATCAGATCCTATAACCCATGTGTTGAACTGGATGAAAATCGGGCAAAATGGATCTGTTGTTATGGTAAGTACATAACTTGTTTTCCCCTTCCTTTGAGCATAGCAGTGACACAGTTGCTTCTTCTTCTGGGAGAGTTTTCAGTACCACAAGAGTTATGCCAAGAGCAGCCTCTGTGGAAGATTCTTTGAACTGTTATGTTCTAGAAAGGAATGAGGGTAAATATTCATCATAATAGTCATAATTGCTGGAATTCTAAGATTTGGAATAGCAGCTATCCCATGGATATCAGTCCTGGTTTGATATTTTCAACAATTCTGTGGGGCATTTCTCTGAGTGTAGAAGGTGCATTTTTAACCTAAGCCCATTCGATAAAGGCCACATTTTAAGAAGAGTACACACACGCTCCATCTCTGTTCAGTTTTGATGTCTAGAATCTTTGGTCATTCACTGTGCTCCACTGGCTTATCAGTCATTTTCCATATTGTTAGAATTAGCATGATAATTTAAAATATTTTATTAGCAGTGTTCACTTTTAAAGTTGTAGTTGAATTCATTTTGTGGTAATTGTGACTCTTAGAATTGATAATTTACCCCCCCCCCCCATCCGTGTCCACCTAAAACTACAAGCATATGCTCCTGCAGGAAGAATATTTCTCTTAAGAATTTTCATTCTCATGGTTTGTTCTATTTAGAGTGAAGCTGATTGTCTTAACAGATGCATAATATGTGCAAAATACAATACGAAAACTGATGTGAGGAGTAGTGGTAGTTTTTTTTGAAACATGGAAAAATTATAACATTTCCTTCTACTTGTACTTTTGAGGAAACAGTTCTAAAACAAATTCTTTTGTAAAAAAAAAGTCCAAGAAATAAAATTTCACAATTAAAAAAAAATAAAATCTGAGGAGCAAAAAAAAAAAAGCTTGGGTGCAGTGTTGAGCAAGGATCACAAGTCTCTTGATCTGTATGAGAGTGTCCCTTTATCAGCAACTGGTTGTAAAGTATTTCCCCCACATGAGCACTGACCTGTGTTGTGGATTTGCTTTCCCTGGTCCTTTATCTGAAGTAGATAGGGAAAAATACTACTGAACAGGTTGCGAGTATGCCCATTTAAAATAGCTGCTACATATGAGAACTTTGCTGTTCCTCACAAGATGTTTTCAGTTCATAGGTAGATACTAGGCTCTCTGCCCGAAGGCATTTATAAGCCTAGCCAGAATTGTGTTGGCTTTCGCCGCCTCCTTAGATTAGTTCCCTGTGCCTCTGTCCAGCAGAGCCATTGAAGTGATCCCCGGGGTAACTTTCTATTTCCCATCCATTTGTCAGGGTTTCTCTTGAAGAGTGTTAGCGAGGAGCTCTGCCTAATGTAGATTGGAATCTTGTTCCAGAGCATGGGAAGTCTGTGAGACAGGAATCTATCCCTCCAGCACATCCTATTTATTGTTGTGGGTGAGGTTTAGATCCCTAGAGCGTGTGGCTCAAGGGGATATGGTTTTCTTTAGGTGGAGCATGTCCATCAATTCTGGGTTGGACATGGCCTTGTATGTCAAGCATAGATCACCTCTGAGTAGGCGGTATGCAACCGAGTACAACTGGAATTTCTTCAGTCGTGCTGCATAGGGCATCTGTTTGAGGCCAGTGATCCTCTTGGTGAGGTATTTCTGTGGTCTTTCCAGCTGTTGCAGGTGTCTTGTAAGGTGCATCCCAAATGGGGCGTTGTACTTTATGATGGTTCTGATGAGTGATGTGTAGAGGGGCATAATGACCTCTTTTGATCTGGATGCAAACTCTTTTGTGATTAGGTGTGCCACACAGAAGGATTTTCTAACCACTTTGGCAATGTGATTATCAAAGGAGAGATTACTATCTACTTGGGTCTCCAGATCCCTTATTACGTCTTCTGTATTTAGGGGGCTACCACCTATGTGGTAGTTTGTGGGTACTTTGTTTTTTCCAAAAGGGATGACTATGCACTTTTTGGCATTTAGTTTGAAGCCATGGTTTTGACACCAGGTATCTGTCTCAGTGAGATCCTTTTGGAGGATGTCTGTGTCAGGCGGAGAGACAGTTATAGCCCCTAGTTTGCAGTCGTTTGCGAACTTGGTCAGCCATAGACCTCCTGTGCTTGCCTGTACCTCTGAGAAGTATATGCCGAACAGGAGGGGTCCTAGGACTGAGCCCTGGGGAATGCCATTTGTAACCAGTTTAAAGTCAGACGTAGCTCCCGCAACTCTTACTATGTGGATTTTCTTCTTCTTCCTCAGCATAGGCCTTTGGCTTAGACATTGTTGATGATGTGTTCTCGGAATCAAGCATGGCTTCTGATTCCCTGCCTCCGACTCCTAGTAAGACCGACAGATATTACAGGGTTCCTGACTCCCACAAATTTATTTTCAAAAATCCTGCTGCTGATCCTGAGACTATTTCTCAGGGTCCCAAAGGTGTTAAGGCTTCCACAGCCAAAAATCCTACCCCTTCTGATAGAGATTCCAGGGAGCTTGATAGATGGGGAAAGAAGGTTTATACGTCTGCAACCTTGGCAATCAGGGCTTTAAACTGCCAGTTTCATATGCTTAAATATCAACAGCATGTTATGGGCTTACTGAAACAGAAAATGAAATTTCTGATTGTGTGGAAAATAGAGTTACAGGATTTATTGCGTTTAGCAGAACAGGTTGGAAAGCATACCTTGCAATGTGGTTTTGATTCCTTGGAAGCCTCCTGCAGGGCCGCAGTTACTGGATCTGTGATTAGAAGGCATGCCTAGCTGAATGAGAAAAATCTGCCTGATTATGTTAAAGCTAAATTGTTGGATGCCCCTTTGCAGCATGACAGTCTGTTTGGTAATAAGGCAGAAGAGGTTTTAAAGAAAATGGAAGACAAAGCTAAATCTATGCAAACTGTAAAAGATTTTCTGCAAGTGCAGCCACCCAGGTTCACTAGGCACTGGCCTACTAAGAATTGGTCCTTTCCTGTGTCCAACAGAGCCACTCAGGGCAAAACCAGGCGCTAAAAGGCTCCACATATCAATCACAGGGATCTTACAGGTCAAAGCAGTGGTGTGCCTCCACCTCCAAATCTGGAGGTAACAAAGCACAACCCTTCAGTAAGCAGTCTCAGTGACTTTCCTCTGCCATCTCCATGCACTTATCTTTTGGCAGCCCCCTTGGGGAGAAAACTAGCACTTCATGCTCAAAATTGGCATTTAATTACCCAGGATAAGAGGCTATTAAACATAGTATCCCAGGGGTACAGATTTCATTTCCACACATTGCCAATTCCAAATGGATGGCCAGATCTGCCACCAAACCCGTGGGTAGAGGCCCAGAAACAAGTCATATCCCTCATGGATATGGGGGCTATTCAACCAGTATCAGAAAAGGAAAAAAGACAAGCATTTTATTCAAGACTTTTCCTGGTACCCAGAAAAGACAACTCATGGCGCCCAATTTGGACTTATCAATTCTAAACACATTCCTGGACATTCCAAAATTCATAATGCTGACTTTACAACAGCTACTGCCTATTCTAGGCAAGAATGCCTGGTTGGTAACTCTAGACTTAAAAGAGGCATACCTGCATATCCCAATAAGGGAATCTTGCAGAAGATACCTCCGCTTCAAAGCAGGCTTTTTGCATTACCAATTCTCTGCACTGCCCTTTGGCTTATCTACTGCACCCAAGTATTTACAAAGTGCCTGGCACCAGTAATTGCATTTTGCAGACACAGAAACATTCAGACTTATCCTTATCTGGACGATTGTCTCATTCAGACAGAGGACTAGGACACTCTTCTTCAACATCTGGCATTTGTAAAAAGGCTTCTAGCATGCCTAGGATACACCATAAACGAAAATAAATCACAACTGGTACCCTCTCAAATAATTACATTCCTGGGTGCTAGCTTGAATACAACTGTCCAGATGGCTTACCTCACGCCAGACAAACAAATTCAAATGACAACATACTTCAAACAAATGACAACAAAAACCCAGCTATCTGCAAGACAAATTCTGCAGGCTTTGGGGTTCATGGCATCCTGCATTCTACTAATTCCATATGCGAGACTGCATATGAGGAAACTTCAGTGGTATCTAAAAAGCTTATGGGAGTCATCATTGTCACAGCCTGGAAACAATGATTCCTCTCATTTCCTGCCTGCAACAGGAGTTTTTTTGGTGGGCAGAGGCATGTCACCAAAACAAGGGACTGTCATTTATTCTACCCCCTGCCATCCAAACCCTAACTACAGACACAGTCAGACTATGCTTGGGGGGCCACCTGTCAGGGAGATGCATTCAGGGCAAATGGAGCCCAAACCAAATGCATCTACATATCAACCAGAAAGAAATACTAGCTGTTCAGAATGCTCTGACAGCCTTCAAGGACTTCCTTCATCCAGGACAACTACTGATAAAGATGGAAAACACTACGGTTATGTGGTACATAAACAAGCAGGGGGTACCCACTCCTGCCCCCTTTGCAGACTAGCCATGGCCTTGTGGAACACAGCCTTGACTTACCAAATACATCTTCAAGCTCAATTCCTGCCAGGAAAGCAAAATACTCTGGCAGACTACCTAAGCAGAAATCTTATGGACCCGCACAAATGGAAACTGTATCCACAAATCTTCAGCATGTTAACACAAAAATGGGGGAGCCCAAACATGCATCTATTTGCCTCTCCCCAAAACTATCAGTTGGACAAATTCTGCACAAGAACTCATCATAAAAAAGCATGGAAAGTGGATGCTCTATCCTTCAGCTGGAAAAACCTATCAGTCTATGCCTTTCCCCCTCTGCCTCTACTCTCCAAGGTCTTACTAAAAGTCAGACAGGAAAAAACAAAAATGATTCTAATTGCTCCGGACTGGCCTCACCAACACTGGTACCCGCTTCTAAGGAATATGTCACACCTTCCTCCGTGGTACTTGCCTCAAACACCCACCTATTGTCTCAGCAGAACTATCAAATTCTTCACACTCTGCTCCAAACTCTGAATCTTGCAGCATGGCTAATCAACTAATTTCACCAACCACATCTCTCAGTAAACCTGTGATAGATGTCATTTTGGAGGCCAGAAGGCCTAGTACTAGAAAATCTTATGCTGATAAATGGGAGAGATTCTGTGCTTGGAACCAAGCACAAGGAATAGACACAGCAAAGCCCAATATTCCTCAGATTTTGCAATACTTAACGGAGATGCTTCATAAGGGCCTATCTTTTTCTTCAATAAAAATCCATGCCTCTGCCATCTCGGCTCATTACAACACAGAGCCTCCCCTCTTTTCTCATCCCCTGCTAAAACAGTACCTCATAGGGGCCAAAAATGTAAGGCCTCCCAGGAGAGTGCCAACTCCTGCATGGGACCTCAATTTTGTGCTGGAAAATCTCACCCTACCTCCTTGTGAACCAGCAGCTACTGCGGATATAAAATTTATTTCTTGGAAGACAGCCTTTCTTTTGGCAGTCACTTCAGCTAGAAGGGTTTCAGAACTAGAGGCTGTCATGGCAGTGGAGCCTTTCATTATTTTTTACCCAGACCGGGTGGCCCTCAGGACCAATCCTTCCTTTATGCCTAAGGTGGTATCCAGTGTGGCTCTTAACCAGACCATTCACCTGCCAACTTTCTTCCCAAATCAGCAGAACAAGGGGGAGTGGATTCTGCATTCACTGGATGTACACAGACAACTAAGATTCTACTTAAACAGGACAAAATCTCAAAGAAAGTCTGAGCAACTACTGGTGGCATTTGCTGCAGGATAAGAGGGGAAGGTTATGTCAAAGCAGACTATTTCTAAATGGATACGCCATTGCATTCGTTTCTGCTACTTGCACCATGGTAAACCTGTGCCCAAGGGGATCAGATCCCATTCCACCAGGGCTGCCTCTACTTCCGCAGCTTTTCTCAGAGGGGTTCCTACCAGAGACATTCTAGAAGCTGCTACTTGGAGCTCAGTTCATACGTTCACAAAGCAATATCATTTACCTCTCTTTTCTAAATCCAGGGCAGGCTTTGCCATTGCAGTCCTGCAGGGCCTTATAGCTGCTCCTAATGCTGTTTAGTTCCATCCTCCCATCCATAGCTTTGGGGTTCTACCCAAATGTAATGACTGCAACAGTGAAACACGAAGAACATATTTCAGTTGTGTACACTTACCATAAATGTAGATGTTCGAGTGTATTCACTGTTGCAGTCCGGATTACCCACCCGCCAGACCTCTTTCTATACCTTTTCTTTCCTTCACTATATTCAAAAGCCTTTGTGGTGTATTTGCTTTTAGTTGAAGGTAAATTTTATGTTTTCTAAAGTGCACTTATATATTTATAGTTATATATATATATTTTTTTGCTCCCCATTTGGGGGGCACCTGACATCTGGGGCAAGAAAAACTGAGTAAAATGGTGTCGGCTGCATGTTTTATACCCCTGACGACCTGACGTCATGGAAGAGGAGACAGCACCCGACGCAGGACCCAAGACTTTGTAATTCAGGCCAACTGAGGGCAACCTGCCAGCAAATTACCCAAATGTAATGACTGCAACAGTGAATACACTCTGACATCTACATTAATGGTAAGTGTACACAACTGTACTTTTTTTGTTACTTGTGCTATTTACGGCGGTGGGTTTGTCTTTTGAGCCTTGCCTGAAAAATGCACTATGGGGGTGGCAAGAGCCTTGGCCAGTATTCGAAAGCCTAAGGGTGACAGGTGCAAGCCGTCTCTAGCAAAGCAGCGTGGCTTGTCGAGCATGTCATCCCAGGCTGACAGACACTGGATCCCCTTTGAATGACACCAGAAGCTTAGCCAATTGTTGAAAATTGATAATTTTTTCTTCATACCGTGATATCATTTTTTGGAGAGGGCAGGATGCTACTCAAGGTCAGGGTCATACCGGCCTGGGCTACGTGATCAGAAAGCTCTTTCATGTCTCTCTTCATGTAGTCCAGGGAGGTACGGCTCAGGTCATTCACACCAACATGGACAATGACAGAGCCGTATTTGTACTTGTTATGGAGTGACCTGAGTGTTTGTGTTATGTGGTGGATCCTGGCACCCGACAGGCAGCTAACAGTAACCTTCTCCTTGTTCAGCCTAGTGGGGCATCAGTGTGCCTGACTATAGAGTCACCTATTACTAGTGTGTTGGGTATGTTATTTTGCCTTAAGGGCTGTGATTGCGTGGCACACTGGTTTTGTGAAATATGTATTTCATGGTTTGTGTTGGAGGGCGGAGGTTGCTTGGGTGTCTGCTTTGGAGGTCTCTGTTGCTTTGGCAGATTTTTATTTAGAGCCTCCGAGTATGTTTTTGTGTATTTGTGTGTTTTTTTGCCAGTGCTGGTTTCATAGGTCTATGTGAGACTGGTGGTGTGATGCAAGTAGTTCCCTTCTCCTATTGACTGTCTGGTCCAGTCTTGGGTTGAGAGAGCTTAGCCTCCAGTTTGGCTGTATAATTGCATCACTCGCATGTATTAGTGTTTGGTGGTAGGAGGATAGGGTTGTCTGTGTACATGAGGCAGTTGTAACATTGCCTCAAAATGCCCAGATTCACCAGTTGGACCGGAGAGTACACCTGAAACTGCCCTTTGGACATGCCTGGATAGGTACAGTGAACTGTTTTACTGATTGGCTGGTAAGGTCGAATAGAGAGCCTTGCCCTTCTCTGCAGTATGGGGGGGGGGTCTAGTGCTAAGGTTTATTAGTGTTTGCTGTGAGTTTTGAGCAAGTGCCGGACTGAGAAGTGAATGGTTTGAGTGCTTAAGTTGAATGTTTGTCTAGTTCCAAGGGAAAAATTCAAGAGTAGACTTTGTGGAGCCAGGAATAGTTATACTTTAGCTAACCGTCTGTGCCTGACATGCAAAACCGTGCAAATGCGGGTTTTATAGCTGGGAAATGAAAGAGATAGAAATTAGCCCATCTGGGCAGAAACCACTCCTCCAGGGACTGATTGGCTGCTCAAAGCTCCCCTCTCTCACAGGTGAACAGAGAAACTTCCTTCTACCCAAGTAAGGTATGGGCAAACACAGAAACTTGTAACACAGTCCTAAATTCAGCACTAACCTTACATCAGTTCCTAGTCACTGAGTATAGTAACAGAGACTCTACAGATTTCACCTGTCCTGTATCATGCTTACGATATCTGTATTGCCAGAGACATCAACTAACTTGATGTTTCAAATCTAGATGTCTACTTTCCTGCATTTTTTAGAATGAATAGTGCTTGGGCATCTGTAATTGCAATACCTGCCTTCAAGCACCACTTTCTGTTTATGCTTTTTTCCTCCATTTGCTAATTAAGAGTTTGGTCAGGAATACCTTAAGCTGTTGGCACTTCATACTCTGGCTTCAAAACAGATTGGTTAACTTTATTCCTCTGAAGTTTGGCAAAATTCTCCTTTTTTGTCCTTGAGGGGGTGAAAAAAGACATCAGAGGGAGCTTTGGGAGGAGAGGATTGAATACAAAGAAATGTGGTGGCAATTGACACTGGAGGCAGCATCCCCCCTGACCTAAATGAGACCATCTCTATTACATTTTTGTTAAAAATGAGAGCTGCTAAATTGTAAAAGAAAAAAAATGTTAGAACACCTTTTCTATTTCTTTCTTTTCATTGTGTTTAATAGTGGTGCTTATGTTTGGCCACAAGAGGGAGCTTGAACACTTCTTAATGTAACACAGCAAATGCATATTTTAAATTAATATATTATGGTTTTTAAACTGCGTTATTCAACATGTTTTTAAGTTATCTAACAATGTATCATTGAAATTAAGTTTTTAATAGGGACAATTTTTTAATGTTTATTTAAGACTATATAAAAGTTTTTTTTGGTATGTAAGCTAAGGTGGCTTTAAATTTTTAACAAGGTAATTGAGAATGTTATTCAAATCGTTTTGTTTAAGCCTGATAGGTTGGAATGTTTTTAGCGGGAAACTAATGTGCTTAAATAAAGACTGATTCAGTAATGTTATTATCTGAAGAAGTTACAGTTACTGTGACGAAAAACGTGTAGGAGATTTTCTGCGTTTATGCTTTTCACTGAGTTGTTCTGCAAGTTGGAATAAAAGCACAACAGAACGCTTTGGTTTCCCCTGGATGTTTTTTTTTCATTTTATATTACAGATAAATTCATCTCCTGTCTAGTTAGACTGGACAACTCCATGTTGTTTACTCCAAGTTCAGGTTACTGTGGGTAGAACCCCGATTCATGTCATAGCCAGTTATAGATCCCCTCCATGGCTTATGATGCACATGAAGCCTACTTCACCAAACTGGAGTCAGTCCAAATAATGCCGAACACTCTGATTAAGGGGGATTTCAGTTATCCCACCATCAACTGGAAAACGTACTCTAGCCCTAACTCACTAGCGTAAAAGTTCCTTGACTTTGGTATCTCAAATGTCCTGGAAGAAATTGTTCAAACCTCAACAAGAGGAATAAACATACTAGATTTGGTCCTCACTGACATGACAAACATTTGCACTGTTGCAACTGTCGGACCCTCATTAGTTAAATCTGACTTCAAGTCAGTCACCTTCAAGCTGGCAGTAACACCAGAACTCATAAAGGGCGAAGTCAGACTAAAAAACTTCACCAAGGCAAACTATACCCTCCTGGGGTAGGTATAAATACATTCCAAGCCCCACCCCCAGCTGGAAGTGGTAACCACACCAAAGCTTACATTACAGCCCTGTACATTCACTTGATGGCTTTGCAGTTGCCGCCCATAGTATAAATTTGATCTGGGACACTCCTCCAAGTCTAGTGTCATTAGCTCATTCTACCTAATACAGAGAGAACATTTGAGAAGGCCAACCCACTTAGATTAGATTCTTAACCTTGAATTATCTTCTGTTCCTGCTTTCTCCCTTTCTACTTTACTAAAAACTTTTTTTTTGCTAGAATCTCGTTGTGTTTTGACTGAGTGTGCTTCTCAGCTGATAAGTATATTTTTGGCACTTTTTAAATGTTCAGAGTTGAATAAAACAATAATCGAATTCAGTTCAGAATACAGTTTGAATAAATTGCATTTATTTAAACTGTATGTGCCTTAATATTGCTACACACTCAAGTGTACTAGCTTGCACTGCACTGGAATTGTTTTTAGTGCTGTTTCAGCTGCTTTTCTGTAAAAAAAATATTCTAAGCTTGATTCCTGCCTTTCCTGTAACTAGTCTAGTCCAGATACAGATTTGCTGTATCCAGGACTGTTTGTAAGCTTCTGAGCCCCCCAAGCCTTTCTGTGTTGGAGGGAAGCCTTCTAGCTTATCAGTGGGAGTGGTAAGCACTAGGTAGCCTGTTGCCACAAGAGGAGTGGTTTCTGGCCCAGAAATTGTAGTTTATTGGTCGTTTGGGAAGTTTTCCATCTCTTTCAACTTTCTGGTTTAAAAGCCCACGTTTGTGCTTTTCCCTGCCTTTCCTGTAACTAGTGTAGTCCAGATGCAGACTTGCTGTGTCTAAGACTGTTTGAAAGCTTCTGAGCGGTGCCAAAGTCTGCTCTTCAATTTTTCCCTTAGATCTGCTAGTTCTCTCCTCTCCTGTACTTTTACTAGCTTATTAGTCTAGCACTTTCCAGACTTCTTGTAGCAATTATTGTAGCACACAAAAGTGCTTCCAGCACTAAACGTTCTACAAGGAATCAGCTCCAGTACTTATTATTAATGCCCACCCCTCCAGGCATGCCTAAAGGTCAGTTCCCTGTGCTTTCTCCTACTAACCTGGTGAATTTGGGCATCCTGAGGCAATGTAGCAACTGCCTCATGTACACAGACAACCCTCTCCTCTTACCTCCCAACACTCAGACTTGCAAGAGATGCACTTATATATCCAAATTGGAAGCCACGCACTCTCCAGCCAAGACCAGAATAGCTGGTCAAGAGGAGAAGGTCAACACTTGCACCACACCACATGGAACACACAGCCCTCCAGAACACACACCACTACTGCCTTCACATAAGAACACAAACCACATAACCACCTTCGTGGAGGCTCTCAATAAAAAGCTACCCAAACAGCAGAGACCTCTAAGGCAGAAACACATTCGACCACCACAACACAACACAACACTAATCACGAGACACATAACTCTCCTAAACAGTGTGCCACTCAACCAAAGCCCCTAAGGCAAAACAGCATCCCCAACGCACTAGTCATAAGTAACTCGATAGTTAAGCACACTGATGTCCCACTCACTAGGTTGAATAAGGAGAAAGCAAAAGTCAGCTGCCTGTCAGGTGCTAGGATCCACCACATAACGCACGCATTCAGGTCCCTCAGTAACAGGTGCAAATATGACTCTGTCATTGTACACGTGGCTGTGAATGACCTGAGATGTACCTCCATGGACTACATGAAAAGAGACATTGAGAAGCTCTCAGATTATGTAGCCCAGGCAGGTATGACCCTAGCCCTGAGCAGTATCCTACCATTACCCAGAATAATACCACAGTACAAGCAGAAAATGATTGATTTCAACAATTGGCTAAGTTTCTGGTGTCATTCTAAGGGACTCCAGTATCTGTCTGCTTGGGATGACATGATTGACAAGCCTCGATGCTTTGCCAGAGATGGCCTGCATCTCTCACCCTTGGGCTTCCGGATACTGGCCAATGCTCTTGCCACCCCTATAATGCCTTTTTTAGGTGGTGTTCCAAAGACCCCATTACCACCATAACAGCTACAAACAAATGCAACCTGAGTGTCATGCTGCTCAATGCTTGGTCTAAATCTCAAAATGCACTCGCTCGAAGCACTCCTTAAAATGGAGAATATCGACATTTGTGCTGTAACAGAGACCTGGTTCAAGGCAGCAGAAAACACCCTTGCACTACCAGGCTATAACTCATTCCACACCTTTCGACCCCAGAACTTGGACCAAAGCGGTGGTGTTTCCATATTCATAAAATATGCGTATGCACACCTCCAGACTGGTAGCCCAACATAACGCATCAGAGATACTTCAGGTGCAGCTAACATTGGGTAAGACAGCGATTTAGGTCGTAGCCTACTATAGGTCCCCAATCATGTCCCAAGACTCACACTCCACGTTCCTAAACACCCTGGAGAATATTAGGGTCCAACCTAACGCTCTCATAATGGGCAACTTCAACTACTCCTCCATTAACTGAGAAAAGTACTCACGTACCAATACACTTGCCCAGTGTTTCCTGAAATTCATTAATTCCAGGGCCCTGGACCAGCTTGTTCTTATCCCCACTAGAGGTAGCAATATCTTTGACCTGGTCACTACTAACATGTGCAACCGTTGCTCTACACCAGTAGTCAACTCCTCCTTGGTTTGATCTGACCACAAACGAATCACCTTGGAAATCCACATCGCTCACACACCCCCACCCCCCGCAAAGGTAACCAACATGAAAAACGTCTCCAAAGCTAACTTTGGCCTCCTAAAAATAGGCACACATGCAAATGGAGAATAGTTGCATGACCGCAGAATCATACACCAGTGCACTGTATGAGCACGTACACAAATGCATGGATCTCACCATACTCAATAGAACCAAGACGCTCTCTAACAAAAAAAAGGAAGCCAATCTGGTGGCCCCCTGCCATAAAAAAACTCAACAACAGAAGGAGGAAACTGATGCGGAATAAGGTGACGTCCCAAGACTGGAAAAAGTCCCTTACCAGCCTCAACAAAAAGATTAGATCCCTCATCAAATCCTCTTAAAGCTAGCTATGAAAACATTGCAGCAGATAGTAAAGGCAACCACAAGGCCTTCTATAGTTATGTAAATAATCTCCACGGCAATACTCAGATTTGCTCTGAGCTACTGCACAATGATACCTCCTATACTGAGCCAACAGATATTGCCAATATACTGGCCAACAGATTCAGTGCCAACTTTACCCCTCTCACCTCCCCAAAAGACCAATCACAATACCAGTAGATTGCCAGGCACCCAGTATTACTGCTGCACAGGTTAAAACAGCAGTTTTCAAGGCCAAGAATACAGCTTGTATGGGACCTGAAAGTATACCTGGCTATGTTCTACATGAACTACAGAGTGAACTGACACCTCACCTGTGTGCCCTGTTCAATCACAGCCTCACTTCATGCTTTGTCCCTACTGAATGATGCACTGCTATAGTCATCCCTCTCCACAAAGGAGGAACGACTACAGACCCTGAGAGCTATCGCCCCATTAACCTGACGAGTCTGATATGCAAAGCTGTGGAACGCATCATCATGGACCTAATAAACAAGGATATAGGGAAACTACAAACTCTGGATCCCACACAGTTTGGTTTTGTGAAGGACAGATCATGCCTGCTCAACTTGGTCGACTTCTTTGAGTCAGTCACTAAAGCTGCGGATGAAGGCAAGGTGGTTCATACAGCCTACCTTGATCTGGCCAAGGCCTTTGATACCATTCCCCACTCAAGAATCGTAGAAAAACTCACTGAGGTAGGCATCAACCCTTATATCACTAGGTGGGTTGCAAACTGGCTCATAGATCGAACCGACAGTGTGAAAGTAGCTGATTCCAAGTCAGACTGCCGACTAGTCATGAGTGGAGTCCCACAGGGTTCGTTCCTGGGTCCTCTCCTGTTTGGTATCTACCTCTCTGAAGTCCAGGCTAACATGAAGGGTCTGTGGCTGACAAAGTTCGCAGGCGATTGCAAGTTGGGAGCTATTATTAACTCTCCAAGTGATCTTGACACCCAGCTCAATGGCCTCACTGAGACCAACGACTGGTGTCAGAACCATGGCCTTAAGCTCAATGCCAAAAAATGTGTTGTCATCCCCTTTGGGAAAAAAACCTGGTTCCCATGAATTAGAAGGCATTATAAGAGATCTGGGAACACAGGCTGACAACAACCTCTCTTTTGATCACCACATTGCCACTGTGGTCAGAAAGTCCTTCTATGTGGCACATCTCATTACTAAGGGTTTTGCATCCAGGAAGAAAGAGATCATTGTCTCCCTCTACTCTTCCCTCATTAGGCCAGTCATAGAGTACAATGCCCCATTTGGCATGTACCTCACTAGACACCTGCAAGAACTGGAGAGGCCGCAAAATTACCTCACAAAGAAGATCATAGGCCTTAAACACTTGTCCTGTATGGACAAACTCAAAAAACTCCAACTATTTTCTGTCTCATATCGCCTACTTAGAGGCGATCTCTGCTTGACTTACAAAGCCATGTCTGACCCAGTTCTGTTAGAAATGCTACATCTAAAAAAATCCCAATCCCTCCGCACCACATGCTGCAGAGACCTCAGTCTCATTACCATAATCAACAGAACGTACTGGAGGGGACAGGTTCATAACCCAGAGACTGCCCATGCTATGGAACAGACTTCCCATACATGTCAAGCAGAGCACCTCGCTAACCCTCTTCAAGAGAAATCTTGATGAGTGGATGGGAAATAGAAAATTCACCCTGGGAATAACTCCAGTGGCTCTACTCGACAGAGGCACAAGGAACTAAGGTTGGGTATCACGATGCCAGGGTAATCCTATGGCTAGGCTTGTAAAGGTCCCAGGGCCATTAGACTAGTACACACCTATGAACCTATAAGTGTATAGACTCTGCTGTTCCAGAGAGAAACAAAGCCAAAGCCCCAAGTAAAACCAAGTTGCCCTGGTGGACATCCAGCATCAACAAACTTTACAACAAATGCAAAAAGTTGCTGTCCAAGAAAACAAAGGCAAGATCTCAACAATGGAAAAGCATCCTCCTCAGCCTCAAAAGGCAAATAAGACAAAATGTCAAATCCTCTAAGGCCATCTTTGAGAAAAACTTAGCAAACTCAGCCAAAGATAACCATAAGGCCTTTTACAGCTACGTATGTAGCCTAAAAGGTAGGACCTAAGCATGTCCTGAACTTGTGACTAACAGTATCACACACACTGACCCCGCAGAGATAGCAAACCTGCTAGTGGATAGATTTAGTGAAAATTTCACTCCCTTATTCCCTCCACACTTATCACAAAACTTGCCCTACATATCTGAGGAGCAGGTCATTAAAGCCTTGTCCAAGACAAAAAACACAGCCTCTATGGGAACAGACGGTATCCCAGGATTTCTTCTAAACAAGCTAAAACATGAACTTACATCACCCTTAAGTATCCTATTCAATCATAGCCTAACCACAGGCTTTGCTCCTTTGGAATGGAGAACAGCAACAGTTATTCCCCTCCACAAAACTGGCCTAGCAATAGACCCAGAGATTTATAGACTCATAAGTCCGACCAGCCTCATCTGTAAGACCATGGAACATATGAACCTCATTAATAAAGACATAGACAACCTCCAAACCCTGGATCAAACCCAATTCAGCTTTGTCAAGGGCAGATCTTGCCTGTTAAACCTGGTGGATTTCTTTGAAAATGTAACCAGAGCCATTGTTGAGGGAAAATATGTGCACACAGCCTACCTCGAGTTTGCAAAGTCTTTCAACACAATCCCACAGTCAGGCATTACCAATAAACTTCGCAAACTGACTGTAAACCCCTTTTGCTGTAAGATGGGTTGCAAACTGGCTCACAAACTGGACACACACTGTCAAAGTGGGTGACTCCACATCACTCAGAAGACCTGTCACCAGTGGGGTGCCACAAGGGTTAGTGCTGGGCCCCCTACTATTTGGTATATACTTCATAGAAATTCAGGCCAAAACCAATGGGTTGTGGTTGACCAAGTTTGTGGACGACTGCAAACTACGTGCAGTTATTGAATCCCCAAATTATGCCATTATACTTCAGGAGGATCTTACACAGATCAGTGATTGGTGTCTTAGTCTCAAACTGTATGCAGAGAAATGCATCATCATTCCCCTCAGCAAAAACAATGTCCCTTTGCGCTATCAAATCAACAGTACCCTAAGTACCTACAAAGTGGTAAAGGATCTGGGACCACAAGTTGACTGCAACCTTAACTTTGACCACCATGTGTCTACCGTAGTAAGGAAGGCTTTCTACATAGCACACTTGATTAGTAAAGGCATCGTCTGTAGAGCAAAGGAGGTTATAACTCCTCTATACATGTCACTGATCAGGCCTATAATTGTGTATAACGCCCCTTTTGGCATGTACCGTACAAAGCACCTGTAGCAGTTGGAGAGACCTCGGAGGTTTCCAGCAAAGAAGATCAAGGGACTCCAGCACATGCCTTACACAGACCGACTAAAGTCCCTGTCACTATACTCTGTATCTTATAGACTTCTTAGGGGACACTTATATCTGGCTTATAGAGCAATCTTAGACCCAAACCTAATGAATTCGCTACACATCCATAAATCAAATGGGACTAGAGCTACCCTTTCCAGGGAACTAATTATGGCCTGCGACTTGAATAGGACATGCTAGAGGGGCAGATTTGTCTCCCAGCAACTGCCACGTCTTTGGAATAGACTACCAATTCCTGTGAAACAGGGCACCTCTATGACACTGTTCAGAAGGAACCTGGATGAGTGGATGGGGCACCATAAATTCTTAGCAGGGATAAGTGCCCACAACCGTCCTGAACATGGGTAGTCATTACTAAGTACAATCCTGGGTATTGACTAGGGTATCTGTGGTATTACATTGGGATGAAATGGTTAGGCTTGAAATGACCGCATGGTCAATAGCCTAGTAAACTCCTATGATCCTAAGAGACCAGAATTCTTCTCATTTTGGTTTGCACACACTTATTATAGGAAATTGATTTGTTTCCTTTGGTACATCCTTGAAAATGTTTCTTTTGAGGAAATATTTATTTTGATGCATAAACAGTTTA